>NC_084624.1:47244425-47266925 GCF_033978795.1 Nerophis ophidion
GCATGTTTTTGGAGGTGGGAGGAAGCCGGAGTACCCGGAGGGAACCCACGCATTCACGGGGAGAACATGCAAACTCCACACAGAAAGATCCCGAGCCTGGAATTGAACTCAGGACTACTCCAGACCTTCGAGGCACCCTGCTTGGCACTCAGCATCAAGGGTTGGAATTGGGGGTTACATCACCAAAAATGATTCATGGGCGCGGCCACTGCTGCTGCTCACTGCTCTCCTCACCTCCCAGGGTGTGAATATGGGGATGGGTCAAATGCAGAGGACGCATTTCATCACACCTAGAGTGTGTTGTGACAATTATTGGTACTTTAAATTTAACTTAACTTTAACTAGGTTACTGATAAATGAAATCATCCGACATGGTTGATCCCCTAATTTTAAGGTGTCACACGGCAGAGATGACAAGCTGCGAGTGCACCTGGTTGACAAGGAGCAACAACAGCTGTGTTGTCACAGGAAGCACAGACGGCCCTGGTAGATCTCACCTCATTAACCAACAAGTCAACTCAGTGCTGACACGGCTCAGGGAACTTTTAAAAACACTACCAAAAAGAGACATACTCAAATAGATTGTAGATACGTATAGTTAGTGGCAAATACCAGCTTATGTGTAGTATAAATATCTGACTTTATTATGTTCCAGCTGGTCTGTTGTGGACAGGGTTGCCAACTCCTTGAAAAATAAATAAATGACACCTTGTTGGTCGCCTGGATGACCAGATTTTTTACCACGTTTCCATATGAGTTGAGAAATTGTGTTTAGATGTAAATATAAACGGAATACAATGATTTGAAAACAATTTTTAACCCATAGTCATTTGAATGTACTTCAAAGACAAGAGATTTCTATGTTCAAACTCGTAAACTTAATTTTTTTTTTGCAAATAATAATTAACTTAGAATTTCATGGCTGCAACACGTGCCAAAGTAGTTGGGAAAGGGCATGTTCACCACTGTGTTACATCACCTTTTCTTTTAACAACACTAATAAACATTTGGGAACTGAGGAAACTAATTAGTGAAGCTTTGAAAGTGGAATTCTTTCCCATTCTTGTAGAGCTTCAGTCGTTCAACAGTCCGGGGTCTCTGCTGTCGTATTTTATGCTTCATAATGCGCCACACATTTTCCATGGGAGACAGGTCCGGACTGCAGGCGGGCCAGGAAAGTACCCGCACTCTTTTTTTTATGAAGCCACGCTGTTGTAATACGTGCTGAATGTGGCTTGGCATTGTCTTGCTGAAATAAGCAGGGGCGTCCATGAAAAAGACGGCGCTTAGATGGCAGCATATGTTGTTCCAAAACCTGTATGTACCTTTCAGCATTAATGGTGCCTTCACAAATGTGCAAGTTACCCATGCCTTGGGCACTAATGCACCCCCATACCATCACAGATGCTGGCTTTTGAACTTTGCGTCGATAACAGTCTGGATAGTTCGCTTCCCCTTTGGTCCGGATGACACGATGTCGAATATTTCCAAAAACAATTTGAAATGTGGACTCGTCAGACCAGAGAACACTTTTCCACTTTGCATCAGTCCATCTTAGATGATCTCGGGCCCAGAGCAGACGGCAGAGTTTCTGGATGTTGTTGATAAATGGGTTTTGCTTTGCATAGTAGAGCTTTAACTTGCACTTACAGATGTAGCGACAAACTGTATTTAGTGACAGTGGTTTTCTGAAGTGTTCCTGAGCCCATGTGGTGATATCCTTTAGAGATTGATGTCGGTTTTTGATACAGTGCCGTCTGAGGGATTGAAGGTCACGGTCATTCAATGTTGGTTTCCGGCCATGCCGCTTACGTGGAGTGACTTCTCCAGATTCTCTGAACCTTTTGATGATATTATGGAGCGTAGATGTTGAAATCCCTAAATTTCCTGCAATTGCACTTTGAGAAACGTTGTTCTTAAACTGTTTGACTATTTGCTCACGCAGTTGTGGACAAAGGGGTGTACCTCGCCCCATCCTTTTTTGTGAAAGACTGAGCATTTTTTGGGGAAGCTGTTTTTATACCCAATCATGGCACCCACCTGTTCCCAATTAGCCTGCACACCTGTGGGATGTTCCAAATAAGTGTTTGATGAGCATTCCTCAACTTTTTCAGTATTTATTGCCACCTTTCCCCACTTCTTTGTCACGTGTTGCTGGCATCAAATTCTAAAGTTAATGATTATTTGCAAAAAAAAAAAATGTTTATGAGTTTGAACATCAAATATGTTGTCTTTGTAGCATATTCAACTGAATATGGCTTGAAAATGATTTGCAAATCATTGTATTCCGTTTATATTTACATTTAACACAATTTCCCAACTCATATGGAAACAGGGTTTGTATTTACTACTATCTCAGACTGTCTTATCATCTCGAGGATGTCAGTGAATGGCTTTCAAGACTTAAGATATGACGCGATGCTCTTTCACCAGGTCATGGACACACTCTCCAAGCTCTCCAACACAGCAATAGCACTGCAAGGAGGCTTCAAGTAAGTCCACCTCATCATCAATGCACCTTGTTTGGCTTTAACACTGATATCCTTGCACTTGTACGTCTTGCAGGCCTTTTCCCACAGAAAGTATCCTAAAAGATGAGGACATTTACAACCACCTGGAAGACCTGATGGAGTAAGTATAAGTACATTCCTCTTTCTCAACTATTACTGCTGTTGCAGAACATCATTATTAAAGATGACAAAACATGACATGATGAACTACTATATTTGTGGCGTTATTTAAAATGTTTATTAACCTACTTATTATATACATATATATATAATACATTATAATGTAAGAATAGTATTAATAATAACATTTGAACTTTACAGTACAGATAAGAACGAAATGTTGCATTAGCTCGTTGTAGTGCAGGATAAAAGAGCAATAAGGTGCAGATATAAATAAGTACATACGGTACTGTATGTACATTTTATACTTTATGAGGACATTTTCACTTGTTTGCTTTATTTTCTATTAACAAACTCCAAAACATGTATCAGTCCCTCAAATAATGTATTGCAGGGGTCTCAAACCCAATTTACCTGGGGCCCACTGGTTCCAGAGTCTGGGTGAGGCTAGGCCGCAAGAAAATATTTCTTTAAAAAAATATTTTGAAATGTCTTTATTTTCAGTTTCAACACAAAATGAAATCCAACTATAAATGCACACAAATAACTGTTGAATTGGTCAGGGTTATCGGGGACTGTTATTACTGACGGACAGGTGTCGCGGTGTGACTGCAGCCAGGCACATAAGAAAACCCTCGTTTCCATGGCAACGTCTCTGTCGCTTTCCTTCATTTGCCGCTTTTCCACTAACGCAGGGGTAGGCAATGCAGAATGTTGGGGGGAACGTTTACAGTTACGGTAGCAAAATTAACCCCGAACGGGCTGACATCACGACTAACGTGTTACAGGTCCGATTCGCCCAGCTACTCTCAGTCAGTGCACCACAGTTTTGTATTGAAGCTCGGTCCTTCGGCGGAGTGCTTCGGAAGCTACCGGTCCGCCTGGCATACAACGCTGTCAAGCGCCATTCGTATACAACTCGCGGGCCGCACTAACATTAATCTTTCATATTAAGGTGGGGGCCGCAAAAAAACCTCTCGCGGGCCAAATGTGTCTGAGACGCCTGATGTATTGCAAAGAGAAAATTAAACTATTAAACTTGCATATTTTATTACACATACAGCAAATAACACGAACCACAAGCTATATACATTTATTTAGAACATCCTTTAAGATACTGTTGAGGTTGCACTCCCGTGGGTCCTCCAGACCACCAAGCATCGACACGAGAGTCCGGGTTTCAGGATGCAACACTGGTTCATTTTGAGGGGTTTTCCTTGCTTTGGCTTTTCAGCACAAAGTCTGTCTCTCTCGCACTCTCGCCCCAGCTCCAACAATGTCTCTCCTCCCGGCTGCTGCTTTAACCAGAGCGACAGTGTCAGGCTTGGACAAAGGAATGAACTCAGATGCAGAGTAGGGATACTTAGTAGGGCTTTTATTTTGACGGCTCTTTCACCTCCAGAGTAAGAGAAATACAATATCTACAAATAACAAAAACGATCGACGAAAAAAGGTTCCAAAAAAAAACAAAGGTTAAACGGGAATAACCGAGAATCACTCCTAAAAGGAAGAAAATACAAAAAACAAAGACAAACTATAATTTGCGCTGTATCTGCTATGAAACTTATTAACATAAAACGCTCCAACAGGAGGAGGAAAACAATGACAATGAAAATTTCTACACTTAATCTTAATATAATAACGGTAAACAAAAAAATCACTCAAAAAATTTGAGGAAAGAAAGATTAGTAGGGAAAAAAATAATAACTCACCACATTGATTGAAAAAAACTAAATAACAAAATTCACTCTACTGAGGAGGATAAAAAGTCAAACTCAAAATAGCAGCGTGGGGATTCAGAATCCAGGAAAATAAGCGTGGGACAAGGCAAGGCATGGACATAGACATGGAAGAGAGACGGGCGCGAAAACTCGAGACTATCTGGTGTTGAACAAGGGGAGTTGTGGGCTTGTATGACACATGAGGGTAACGGGTAAACAGGTGGAAACAATCAGGGGTCAGGGATGACGTCAGACTGATGACACAAGAGGGAGGGCAAGTAATCTGAAACAAGAGGAGTTGCTTTTCAAAATAAAACATGCAAGTTACAAGACAAGACATCCCTCACCGCGGTGTGACAAGATAATATGGCCCACCTGGGCCATCTATGCACCTGTCGCTTACTTCGAGGCCGGCCCTGTCACACCCCGTTCCGCTGCAGGCCCGCAGGCCATGCCCCCCTAAACAGATACGTACAGTAAATGTACAAAGTGATACATATTTACAAAGAAAGTTACATTACGCACTATTTGCACTGTATATTCGCTGTGATTGGGCGGGCAAAGGATGGAGGTGACGTCACAAATTGGGCAAGTTCCGAATGGCTCGTTTGGAGAAAGTATGAAGGAAGGCAAGATTGTTTTATAAATATCTCTGCAATGCCTCCACAGTTGGGACTTATGCAGATCCCAAATACAGAACAGCAGGTACTAATAGGTACGAAAAGTTGGTTCTGCATAACAGGGCTCTAAAATGCTGAGGTGGCTGAACTGGGGCTGTATATACACACTACAGAATCCACGCTTAGAGAGCACAAAACAGCATAAACAAAAAAAACTGGGGCAAGGTACGTGGCGGCAGAAGAATAACTCATGCGTCAATAATCCAGCGCTGGCAAGGAGCAACAAGTGATCCTAAATATACTTGAGTAGAAATAGAAAACAGGTGCGCTGGCACTGAGCTAAACAGAAAGTGAAGGTGCAGCAAAACAAGGAGCCCGACAGGAAGTAGAACCAAAATAAGATCACCAGGACAGGAAGTCTTGCAGAACACAGGTGAATAACTAACAAAGTACAAACTGTCATGTGGGATCTCGACAACATAGAGCTGGCAGCTGTACAACAGCTAAGCACACAATAGCACACATGCTAGACATATGAAATAATCGTCCTTGACTATTGCAGTCCATAGTACATTATTTGTCAATAGAGGCAAGTCTCAAACAATTATAAATAAATTGCTTGTAAATGTTTTGTCATTCACTAGTGCCAGGCCCTAATACTATACAACTATTCACATTATATATTATGAAAACATATATATATATATCGGGTTGTACGGTATACCGGTGTGACAGTCTCTCGCTGTCGTCGCTTGGGTTCAGTGGACCACCCAGGAAGGACATTCTTTTGAGCAGGTTTGACTCTTTTATTTTTCAATAAAGGCAGATGTCTTTTCGCCGGCGTCGCTCCCACTGCTCGCTTCTCCGTTTCTCGCTCTCCGCCTCTCGCTCTCCGGTCCGCTCTTTCAGCCGCCGTCGTCCTCGTCCTCTTCTATGGCTCGCTCTCTGTTGCTCTTTGATCGCTCTTACTGGCTCTCCAACTCCTCCCTGATCTTTCCTTCTTCTCCCCTTTTATACTCTGCAAGGAGATAAGTCAATCGTGTGCCGGTGCACGATCCACGCACCTGAATCAGATTGCGGCGGCGGCGCTCCCGGCACGCCCCGCCACTCCGCTCCGCCGCATTCACCGCCTTCTTGCCGCCATCTTGGGCAGGTTTCCAGCGTGCCTTGCCCCGCCGTCGGCCGGTCGGCTCCGCCTCTCCAAAACCGGTACTAGTATAGTACCGCGATACTAATGAATCATTTACGGTACTATACCGCCTCTGAAAAGTACCGGTCCCGCACCACCCAGCGCCCGTGTCGTCATCACGTCATGTCATTGCTGGTTTTACAAGCCGAGGAGCATGTTCGGCGGCACACAATCACAGAGTACGTACAAATAGACACAGTGTGTAGACAGGGAGAACGGACGCATTTTGATTTAAAACTAAAAATAAAGGTGACCTTATAACACTGACTAGCTGGCGGGTAACGTCCATCCGCCGTCTTCAGTGTTTTCACCAATCCTCGCCTCCATGGCGACAATTAAAGTAAGGACCGGCCTCGAAGACAGCGACAGGTGAGTGGATGGCCCAGGTGGGCCTTTGTTATCTAATCACCTGTCGCCTTTATTAGCAGCAGCCGGGACGAGACATGTTGTTGGAGCTGGAGTGGGAGCCACATCTGCGGTCCGCTCCAAGGTTTCTCATAGTCATTCCCATAGACATCCCACTGGGTTGTGACTTTTTCCCTGCCCTGATGTGGGATCTGAACCGAGGATGCCGTTGCAGCTTGTGCAGCCCTTTGAGACACTTGTGATTTAGGGCAATATAAATAAACATTGATTGAATAATTGATTATTAATATTGCCTTTAAAAATTATTTCACAATGTAATTAAGGGGGCTGACAATAGATGTTTGTTTGTTTTTTGTAGTGAAAACTCCATGGAGGATGAGGAAGACTTGTACGCGGTGGTCTACAGGCTGGAAGAAGACCACGCAGGCGGGGAGATTTACGAGGACCTCATGAGGACCGAACAGCAGGTAAACTCAAGGAACTTTGACCTTAGCAACGTGACATGCTACCTACTGTAAATACTGTACGCCAACTGATATCGGGGGGGAATATTAATAGTCACACAGCAAAACTCTGTGCTATATCTTCACAACTGAGTTTTTTACTAATGTGGCCCAAAAAGAGGACACATATGCGTGCCAAGCCCGGGACTGGGAGGAATTCTGTCAAACAAAACTGTTTATTTTATGGCAAACACACAGAATATGTCAAATGTTTCACCAAAGTTATTTTTCAAAGTGGAATATGTGATGTGACGTAATCGGGGTAGGGCAGGGGTCACCAACGCGGTTTGCGGGCTCCAGGTCGCCCGTAAGGACCAGATGAGTCGCCCGCTGGCCTGTTGTAAAAATAGTTCAAATAGCAGCACTTACCAGTGAGCTGCCTCTATTTTTTAAATTGTATTTATTTACTAGCAAGCTGGTCTCGCTTTGCTCGACATTTTTAATTCTAAGAGAGACAAAACTCAAATAGAATTTGAAAATACAAGAAAATATTTTAAAGACTTGGTCTTCACTTGTTTAAATAAATGTCTTTTTTTTACTTTGCTTCTTATAACTTTCAGAAAGACAATTTTAGAGAAAAAATACAACCTTAAAAATGATTTTAGGATTTTTAAACACATATACTTTTTTACCTTTTAAATTCCTTCCTCTTCTTTCCTGACAATTTAAGTCAATGTTCAAGTAAATACATTTTTTATTGTAAAGAATAATAAATCCATTTTAATTAAATTTTTCATTTTATCTTCTGTTTCTTCGACGAAGAATATTTGTAAAATACTTTTCAAACTTATTATGATTAAAATTCAAAAGAATTATTCTGGCAAATCTAGAAGAAATACTGATTTGTCTTTGTTAGAAATATAGCTTGGTCCAATTTGTTATATATTCTAACAAAGTGCAGATTGTCATCAAAATTCTAAAATTAATCTTAATCAGGAAAAATTACTAATGATGTTCCATAAAGAATTTTTTTAATTTTTTCAAAAAGTTTCGAATTAGCACATTTTTTTTCTTGTTTTTTTTCTGGTGAATTTTGAAATTTAAACAGTCGAAATTGAAGATAAACTATGTTTCAAAATTTTATTTTCATTTTTTTTTCCTGTTTTCCCGTCTTTTAAAAAAAACGTTCAATTAAGTGTTTTTTTCATCATTTACTCTACAAAAACATTCCGTAAATACTTTTCAAACTTATGATTAAAATTCCCAAAAAATTTCTGGCAAATCTAGAAAATCTGCAGAATCTTATTTAAGTCTTATTTCAAAGTTTTTTAGGATTTTTAAACACATATACTTTTTTACCTTTTAAATTCCTTCCTTTTCTTTCCTGACAATTTAAATCAATTTTCAAGTAAATTATTATTTTTTTTTATTGTAAAGAATAAACAATTTTTATTTAATTCTTCATTTTAGCTTCTGTTTTTTCGACGAAGATTATTTGTGAAATATTTCTTCAAACTTATTATGATTAAAATTAAAAAAAAATTTTCGGTCAAATCTACAATATCTTTAGAATCAAATTGAAATCTTATTTCAAAGTATTTTGAATTTCTTTTAAAATTTTTGTTCTGGAAAATCTAGAAGAAATAATGATTTTTCTTTCTTAGAAATATAGCTTGGTCCAATTTGTTATATATTCCAACAAAGTGCAGATTGGATTTTAACCTATTTAAAACATGTCATCAACATTCTAAAATTAATTTTATTCAGGAAAAATGACTAATGATGTTCCATAAATTCTTTTTTAAAAAATTTTCAAAAAGATTCGAATTAGCTGGATTTTCTCTTCTTTTTTTTCGGTAGGGACCACTGTTTTAGACTATGTTTTTCAGAACACAACACCTTAATATATACATTATGAAAGTGATAATGCGGTCCGCAGTGCTATACCAGCGATATTATGCTAAAGAACATATAATTTCTAGCATTTGTATCAGGAATACATCCTCTGAACTCCCATACTTGTTTCTTTCTGACCGATCCAAATACTATCCATCCATTTATTAAGATGTTTTTTTCTTCTCCGCGTGTCCTTCCAGAAGCCGATGGAGTCAGACGTCCGAAGCTGCTGCCTCTCTGAGATCAAACAGACGGAGGAGAAGTACACGGAGACGTTGGAATCCATCGAGAAGGTGCGCACACACGCTGCCTCGGCATCAAACGTTCCGCTTTTTCCCTACCGAGCCCTGTGTTGACATCCATTATTGATTACAAAAATGAGAGGTATTTTATTTGAACTAAGCAAAATGATCTGCCAAAAGAACACGGAAATTTGGCTTAATAGTAATAATAGATTTTATTCGTAAAAATAAAGCACTTTACATTGAGCAAACAACCTCAAAGTGCTAAAGTGTATTAAAAAAGAAAACAAAATAAAAAGATAATAAAAATAAAAACTAGAACTAGTATGCATATATATCTAGAAAAAAACCTTTTTTAAAAAGAAGGGTTTTTAAGCCTTTTTTAAAAGCATCCACAGTCTGTGGTGCCCTCAGGTGGTCAGGGAGAGCGTTCCAAGACCAGGAGCAGCAGAGCAGAAAGCCCGGTCCCCCTATAGTTCGTAGCTTTGTCCTTGGAGGACGGAGGAGGTTAGCCTGTTTGGAGCGGGGGTATTGTGTGGAGGATTTGGGGGTAAGTAGTTCTTTGAGGTAGAGGGAGGGCATTTCCATGGAGGCACTGGTGGGTTAGTAGGGAGACTTTGTTTTCAATCCGGAGTGGAACAGGAAGCCAGTGAAGGGATTTGAGAGTTGGCTTGTCGAGACTTTCCAAAACAAGTAAAATTAGCTAACCTCAATGTAGCCAAAAATACCTTAAAATAAGTATATTCTCACTAATAACAAGTGTACTACTATATGAGTACGTATTTTCTATTGTTTCATTGAAAATAAAACAGCAAAGTCCGTATGAGACACTATTGTCTCAAAGTCATGTTTTTTTTACATGCTTGAAATAAGAAATTATTACTTTAAAAAAGTACTTTTATACTTGTGGGTGTTGTTGACACAGCTTTGCAACAGTTGATATTCTAGTTTCAAGCATGTTTTACTCAACATAGGTCATAACATCTCAGCAACAAGCTGTAATATCTTACTGAGATCATTTAGGACCAAAACCCTTAAAACAAGTAAAACACTCTAACATGAAATCTGCTGAGTTAGAAGAATTATCTTATCAGACAGAAAATAAGCAAATATCACCCTTATTTGAGATATTTAATCTTACTTAGATTTCAGTTTTTGCAGTGCATGCTACGCTTTCGTGCTAGTCTTTTTCTTAGCTTTGATACCCGCTTGTTTTGTTTATCTGCATTTCCTGCCGGATTTTTGAGAATAAATACCTGCACCTTGCCTCCGGAGTTTCCGTCTGCATCTTGGGAGAACAATCCACGCAGTAACATGCGACCCCGGCGTTAGTTTTGTACGACAAGCAATCTATAATGTGATTACTCACCCGACCCTGAGATACTGGTCAGTACCTATGAATAAAATGCTCAAATTAGTATACCATATTTCCTTGAATTGCCGCCGGGTATATAATATGCGCCTGCCTAGAATTACTGCCTGGTCAAACTCGTTTTGCCAAATAATTAGCATATGCCTAGAATTTCCTCCGGGTCAAACTCGTCACGTCACGAGTGACAGTTCACCAGTCATCATTTTCAAAATAGAGGAGGCTGATTTTAATAATTTGAAATTGCATAAAGGGAAGATTAAGAGCTATTCAGTAGGATTTAAGGTCCAAGCTATTAAATATGCTAAAAAGAACAGTAAGCAGCTATGTTTTATTAGTATACCGTAGCTGCGTGTGTCAAATATGAGTCATTAAATGACTCCCGCCTCCTGGTGGTAGAGGGCGCTAGTGATCCTTCTTGCGACTACTCGGCTGCAGAAGAAGTGACAACAAGCAGCGTGTGTTTATTTTTTCCTCTCGCTTGCACTTTTAACATGGAGGATTACATATCTAAAATAAAACAGTTTTCTAAACTGGACTTTCAATCGAAGCAGGAGGTAATAAAGGAAGATCTCCATCGTGACAGAGAGACTTTTAAAACTGAAGAAAGATAAGGAAGACTTCTATAAACAAGTTATCGATGCTTTTGATCAGAAGGAGCTGCGCATGGACTTCATTTATAAGTAAAGGTAAGACCATAATAACGTTTTTTTTATTAAGTGTGCTTTTCATGCTGGTATCCTTACATCACACTCAAAATTTTAAGCACAGGCCTAAATTTACCGCATGCCTTTGGTAAACGCCGGAGTGAGAAGAAGTTTTAAATTATTAGCGCCCCAGCGGCAATTCTAGGAAATACGGTAATTCAATGTATGTATATCAAAAGACGATTCATTATTTAAAAAAAATATTAAAATGTTGTACTTTAATGTATAATGAAGTACATCACATGTTTACAGTTACACAATACAACTTTTCCAGTTGGAAGAAATAGATCTTATTTAATCCAACCCTGTCACAGTAATCACTGACAGTAGGTTTACTTCCTGTCTTCAACATGTTTTATAATTGTTAATTATTAGTCGTAGTATTTTTATGATGAAAATGTACGCTTGTTTTCCCGCCAAATGCTTGAGTCGGTACCAACTTTGGCACTGGGCATGAATGTAAGTTCAACAAAGGTATGGAAATATGGCACTGTTTTCCATCCATCCATCCATTTTCTACCGCTTATCCCTTTCGGGGTGGCGGGGGGTACTGGAGCCTATCCCAGCTGCACACGGGCGGAAGGCGGTGTACACCCTGGACAAGTCGCCAGCACAGATAGACAGACAACATTCACACTCACATTCACACACTAGGGACCATTTAGTGTTGCCGATCAACCTATCCCCAGGTGCATGTCTTATAAAGATGTGTATTTACAACATTAATAATATATACTATGCAAATATAAAAAAGGTAAGCTTTTAGTATTTTTTGTGGGGTTTTTTTTGTTTGTAATTGTTTTTGATCTTCATTATTTACTTCAAGTTATTACCGTATGTCTTTCTATACATCCATCCATCCATTTTCTACCACTTATATAGGGTCGTGGGGGTGCTGGAGCCTATCCCAGCTGCACACGGGCGGAAGGTGGGAATACACCCTGGACAAGTCACTATCTCATCACAGGGCTAACACAGATAGACTGACAACATTCACACACTAGGGCCAATTTAGTGTTGCCAATCAACCTATCCCCAGGTGCATGTCTTTGGAGGTGGGAGGGGCCTATCCCCAGGTGCATGTCTTTGGAGGTGGGAGGGGCCTATCCCCAGGTGCATGTCTTTGGAGGTGGGAGGGGCCTATCCCCAGGTGCATGTCTTTGGAGGTGGGAGGGGCCTATCCCCAGGTGCATGTCTTTGGAGGTGGGAGGGGCCTATCCACAGGTGCATGTCTTTGGAGGTGGGAGGGGCCTATCCCCAGGTGCATGTCTTTGGAGGTGGGAGGGGCCTATCCCCAGGTGCATGTCTTTGGCGGCAAGAGGAAGCTGGAGTACATGCAAACTCCAAACAAAGATCCCGAGTGCAGGATCGAACCCAAACCTTCGTATTGTGAGGCCGACAAAGTAACCACTCCCCCACCGTGCTGCCTACTGGCACTGATTGATTTGATGTAAATTGGTACTTGGTACCGATGGATTCGGTGTGTGCTGAGTTCCACAGCCACCTCTACGCACTTTACCCTAATTGGCAAGGCGGTGGTACAAATATGCATTCACATATATATCGATTGTTATCTGTCGTTCATGCATTCACCCCTAGGCTCGTAATGTTCAATCTCATCAACCACAAAGCATCTTTTCCCGGTCTTTTTTTTTTTTTATATCCGGTTTGCCGAAATGAATTGCGGAAAATGCAGTATAGTATGATAGTTAACCCGTTGTTAGGCTATAAAATAGAAAACAGCTCAATACCGTGTCAGTGTTTCTCAAATAATAAATGTCAAATACATGTATGAATCAAATCCTTTCCCTTTTAACTGTTTAACTGTAAATAATAATAGATGAGCTTATCAGCAATCAAATCAAACATCCTCACATGAACTATATAACCCATATGTTACAACAGATTGACTAATGTGCCAGGTTGTGACTACTTTTGTTTTCACGTTCTTTGTGACTCTTCGCAGAATTTCCTCAACCCTCTGAAGAGGTTTTTCTCCGCGGCTGAAATGGACAAAGTTTTTGTCAACATTCCAGTGAGTTTCCCCTTGTTTTTTTATGAATTAATTGATTGATTGATTTATTAGTACAAACCCCGTTTCCATATGAGTTGGAAAATGGTGTTAGATGTAAATATAAACGGAATACAATGATTTGCAAATCATTTTCAACCCATATTCAGTTGAATATGCTACAAAGACATATGATAAACATTTAATATTTTTTTGCAAATAATCATTAAATTTAGAATTTGATGCCAGCAACATGTGACAAAGAAGTTGGGAAAGGTGGCAATAAAAAACTGATAAAGTTGAGAATGCTCATCAAACACTTATTTGGAACATCCCACAGGTGTGCAGGCTAATTGGGAACAGGTGGGTGCCATGATTGGCTATAAAAACAGCTTCCCAAAAAATGCTCAGTCTTTCACAAGAAAAGATGGGGCGAGGTACACCCCTTTGTCCACAACTGCGTGAGCAAATAGTCAAACAGTTTAAGAACAACCTTTCTCAAAGTGCAATTGCAAGAAATTTAGGGATTTCAACATCTACGCTCCATAATATCATCAAAAGGTTCAGAGAATCTGGAAAAATCACTCCACGTAAGCGGCATGGCCTTAAACCAACATTGAATGACCGTGACCTTCGATCCCTCAGACAGCACTGTATCTAAAACCGACACCATTCTCTAAAGGATATCACCACATGGGCTCAGGAACACTTCAGAAAACCCCTGTCACTAAATACAGTTGGTCGCTACATCTGTAAGTGCAAGTTAAAGCTCTACTATGCAAAGTGAAAGCCATTTATCAACAACATCCAGAAACGCCACCAACTTTTCTGGGTCCGAGATCATCTAAGATGGACTGATGCAAAGTGGAAAAGTGTTCTGTGGTCTGACGAGTCCACATTTCAAATAGTTTTTGGAAATATTCGACATCGCGTCATCCGGCCCAAAGGGGAAGCGAACCATCCAGACTGTTATCGACGCAAAGTTGAAAAGCCAGCATCTGTGATGGTATGGGGGTGCATTGGTGCCCAAGGCATGGGTAACTTACACATCTGTGAAGGCACCATTAATGCTGAAAGGTACATACAGGTTTTGGAACAACATATGCTGCCATCCAAGCGCCGTCTTTTTCATGGACGCCCCTGCTTATTTCAGCAAGACAATGCCAAGCCACATTCAGCACGTGTTACAACAGCGTGGCTTCGTAAAAAAAGAGTGCGGGTACTTTCCTGGCCCGCCTGCAGTCCAGACCTGTCTCCCATGGAAAATGTGTGGCGCATTATGAAGCGTAAAATACGACAACAGAGATTGAAGCTCTACATAAAACAAGAATGGGGAAGAATTCCACTTTCAAAGCTTCAACAATTAGTTTCCTCAGTTCCCAAACGTGTTGTTGAAAGAAAAGGTGATGTAACACAGTGGTGAACATGCCCTTTCCCAACTACTTTGGCACATGTTGCAGCCATGAAATTCTAAGTTAATTTTTATTTGCAAAAAAAAATAAAGTTTATGAGTTTGAACATCAAATATGTTGTCTTTGTATTGCATTCAATTGAATATGAGTTGAAAAGGATTTGCAAATCATTGTATTCTGTTTATATTTACATCTAACACAATTTCCCAACTCATATGGAAACAGGGTTAGTAGATTGCACAGTACACTACATATTCCGTATAATAGACCACTAAATGGTAACACCCGAATAAGTTTTTCAACTTGTTTAAGTCGTGGTCCATGTTAATCAATTCATGTTGATCCTTTTATTGCCTTCGTATTTCATTGTAGGACTTGGTCAAGGTCCACAAGAGCCTGATGGTGGATGTTCAAGACTCCATCCTGAACAAGAACGCTTTGAACCTCTACCAAATTTTCATCAGCTACAAAGAGAGGTATGGCAACTCTTTCTGACATCCCCGTGCTTCTGTGTTTGTCTCTCATAAGGGGCATTACCTAGGCCAGTGGTTCTCAAACGGGGGTACGTGTACCCCTGGGGGTACTTGAAGGTATGCCAAGGGGTATGTGAGATTTTTTGAGAATATTCTAAAAATAGCAACAATTAAAAAATCCTTCATAAATATATTTATTGAATAATACTTTAACAAAGTATGAATGTAAGTTCATAAACTGTGAAAAAAAAATACAACAATGCAATATTCAGTGTTGACAGCTAGAATTTTTGTGGACATGTTCCATAAATATTTATGTTAAAGATTTCTTTTTTTGTAGAGAAATGCTTAGAATGAAGTTGATGAATCCAGATGGATCTCTATTACAATCCCCAGAGAGGGCACTTTAAGTTGGTGATTACATCTATGTGTAGAAATCTTTAAATTAAAACTGTCCAACAAAGTTTTGATTACTTTTCCGGTTTGGATTTTACGCGCATTCAAAAAACCCCTGCGCAAAGTTTCCTAAAAAATGTCATTTTTGCCTCTTTAAACTGTAATTTGACCCCCTTAAAATGCTTCAAAGTGCAAGTTAAAGCTCTACTATGCAAAGCAAAAGCCATTTATCAACAACATCCAGAATCGCCGATCTGTAATTTCACCCCCTTAACATGCTTCAAAACTCACCAAATTTTACACACACATCAGGACTGGTAAAAATTGCCATCTAATAAAAAACCAAACCCCAAAAATCACAATTGGGCTCTAACTCCCCCTAGGAAAAAAAACAGGCAAAACTGCTTGTAACGTCTGTTAGGAATGTCGTAGAGACATGGAACAAAAACCTCTATGTAGGTCTGACTAAGATCAGGGCTTGAGAAGCGGCCGCAGCAACCAAAGGCGGACCCGACCAACGCTGCTTGCAGCTTTAATTTATAATTAAACCACTTGTTTATTTTTCAACAAGTTTTTAGTTATTTTATATCTTTTTTTCCAAATAGTTCAAAAAAGGCCAATACAAATGAGCAATATTTTGCACTATTATACAATTTAATAAATCAGAAAGTGATGACATAGTCCTGTATTTTACTTCATCTCTTTTTTTCAACCAAAAATGCTTTTCTCTGATTAGGGGGTACTTGAATTAAAAAAATGTTCACAGGGGGTACATCACTGAAAAAAGGTTGAGAACCACTGACCTAGGCTGACCATATTCTGAAATCCCAAAAAGAAGACACATTTATGCGTGCCAAGGCCGGGACTAGGTGAACATCTGCCAATGATACTCGAACTTGCTTTATAAATAATATTCATTTGAATAAAGCATTTTTTCAACTCTGTTGACAACAGTGTTGGCGCTAGGAATTTTCCAGGGACCCCATCAAGTCATAAAAATGGGGTCCCACAGTAAATTTTTGGGGTCCCACTTTTTTGTAAGCATTTTGAAAACAAATGATAAACGTATGCATTGTCCGGTTATATCTCACATTCTATATTGTGTTTTGGAAAAAGGTTGTCATAAACGTTACTTAATTCATTAAAATAAATAATAAAAAACAGAAGACAAATTTATATGCATATGTAAATATATTCAGTTATAAACATTCATCCACTTTCTTCTTTCCTTCATGGATCTGAACTTTACCGCTGCTGGTAGTTTTTTTTAATGTTTTTATTTAATAAGTTATAGGTGTATTTATTTTAGTATAAAAATGTAAAAAGTGTTTTGCTTGGGTCAGGAAATGATGATAATGGTGTGCCAGGGCATACTGTCAGGTTCAAACACTGATGACATCTATAAATCAGACAAGAAGCAAAGAACCATGCAGAGACAGAGTTCAATTTAGCTCATGAGGAGAACGCATGGAGCTGAACACTTAGTCAAAGTCTCGCACTACGCTCTAAGGTTCAGCTCCCGCGTCCCTCTATTTATTCAGGAGTTCCATAGTCTACATCACTAAGGCCGCCTCTAAAAGGAGTGGTCACATATATCATGCAAAGCAGGTCCAAGATGCACATTACGTGAAGGAATGGGCTGGGGGGCCTTGTGACTTCGCCTTGTCCCCGCTTCGTCTGCATATTGTCATCTTATCTTCGTTGAGGTCCTTGAAGTCCTTGGCTGTTAGCGGGCTAAAACAAAGATAACATCTGTGGCTGAGTAAACAAGAAGTTTTGTCCTTGCATAGATTAGAAAAAGTCTAACTTGAGCACAATAGTTAAAAACTAAAGCAACGGACTTTAAGCATACTAAAGTTAGTGTGATAATATATACATAATTATTCTAACACATACATACTGTGACGGAATCCTGCCGTCGTCGTGCGGGTTCCACGGACCATTCAGGAAGGACATCTCTTGAGCAGGTTTGACTCTTTATTTTTTCAAATAAAGCTTTGTCTTTTGGTCGGATCGCTTTTCAGCTGCTCCTCTCCTGCTCGCTCCTCTCTCGGTTTCAGGCCGACTGAAAGCGTTGCTGTCTTCGGCTCGCTCTCGGTCGTTTTCGCTCGTCAGCTTCTGCTGCTGGTTCTCCTACTCCTTCTGCCATGATCCCTCCTCCTTCTCCCCTTTTATACAGCCAGAGGAGAAATGTCAATTGTGTGCCGGTGTGCGATCTACGCACCTGAATTTGATTGCGGCGGCGTCGCTCCCGGCACGCCCTGCCTCTCAGCTCATCCGCATTCGCCGCCTCCTTGCCGCCATCTTGGGCAGGGCTGCAGCATGCCCTGCCCCGCCGTCGGCCCGTCGGCTGCGCCTCCCCACACATACATTTTATATTTAACGCTTAAATCTCTGGAGTCTACATCAACTTCAGGTCTATCCCTCATTTCAAAATGTTTTAGTTTTTTTTATGTTGTTTTTTTGTTTGTTTGTTTGTTTTCCGCCCTTTTTTTTGTCAAACAAAACTATGTTTTTCTTATGGCAAACACACAAAATATGTAAAATGTTTCACCAAAATAATTTTTCAATGTGGAATATTTGATGTGACGTAATCAGTGTTTTAGGGAATAGCGGGGGGTGTATATTGTAGCGTCCCGGAAGAGTTAGTGCTGCAAGGGGTTCTGGGTATTTGTCCTGTTGTGTTTATGTTGTGTTACGGTGCGGATGTTCTCCCGAAATGTGTTTGCCATTCTTGTTTGGTGTGGGTTCACAGTGTGGCACATATTTGTTAAAGTTGTTTATACGGCCACCCTCAGTGTGACCTGTATGGCTGTTGACCAAATATGCCTTGATTATCAATCAATCCACTATCTCGCCCTCTCTGTCTCTGCCCCTCCCTCAGGAATGTTGCTGCGTGCGCACACCTTCACAATTTGTTTTGTTTTTTTAACCCCTTCTCAACCCCGGACGTACATTGAAAATACACGCAACCCTGACTCAAAACGCCAGGACATTTGAGGCATTTTAGAAACCCCGCCCGGACAGCCCGGACAGTCCTGCAAAAGAGGACATGTCCGCATTACCACCCCACACCTCACTGTACTCACCTGTGTCTCGCAGGCTTCTCATCTACAGCATCTACTGCAGCCGGGTGGAGATCGCCATTGCAGTCCTGGACCTCATCTGCAAGGAGAAGGAAGACGTTCGCCTCAAGTTGCAGGCAAGGATTATTCATTTTGTTCATTTGTGGGGGACCCTGGCTCCGAAACACATTATAACGGGACTGTCTGTGACTGTATGATGTTGGTAAGAAAGTACAACAGGTGGCATCGTAACTGTGCCAAAGAATAAGAAGACTCAGCAGGTGTGATCTGTGTGACGGAGAGGAGTTAATTGGTACGGCTAAAAATGTCAATCAATCAATGTTTATTTATATAGCCCTAAATCACAAGTGTCTCAAAGGGCTGCACAAGCCACAACGACATCCGCGGTTCAGCGCCCACATAAGGGCAAGGAAAAACTCACAACCCAGTGGGACGTCGATGAGAATGACTATGAGAAACCTTGGAGAGGACCGCAAATGTGGGTAACCCCCCCCCCTCTCTAGGGGAGACCAGATGCAATGGACGAGTATATACGAGTAATATACACTATATTGCGAAAAAGTATTTTGGCCACCCATCCAAGTTATCAGAATCAGGTGTATAAAATCAAGCACTCAGGCATGGAGACTGTTTCTACAAACATTTGTGAAAGAATGGACCACTCTTAGTGATTTCCAGCGTGGAACTGTCATAGGACGCCACTCGTGCAACAAATCCAGTCGTGAAATGTCCTCGCTGCTAAATATTCCAAAGTCAAAAGTCGGCTTTATTATGAGAAAATGGAAGATTTTGGGAACAACAGCAACTCAGCCACCAAGTGGTAGGCCATTTAAACTGACAGACAGGGGGTCAGCGAATGCTGGAGCGCATAGTGCAAAGAGGTCGCCGACTTTCTGCACAGTCAGTTGCTACAGAGCTCCAAACTACATGTGCCCTTCCAATTAGCCCACGTACAGCACGCAGAGAGTTTCATGGAATGTGTTTCCATGGCCGAGCAGCTGTATCTAAGCCATGCATCACCAAGTCCAATGCAAAGTGTGGGATGCAGTGGTGTAAAGCACATCGCCACTGGTCTCTAGAGCAGTGGAGATGCCTTTTCTGGACTAATGAATCCTGCTTTTTCATCTGGCAATCTGATGGACGAGTCTGGGTTTGGAGGTTGCCAGAAGAACGCTGCATGTCAGACTGCATCCTGCTGAGTGTGAAATTCGGTGGAGGAGGAATTATGGTATGGGGTTGTTTTTCAGGAGTTGGGCTTGGCCCCTAAGTTCCTGTGAAAGGAACTTTGCATGCTCCAGGATACCAAACGATTTTGGACGATTCCATGCTCCCATTCTTGTGGGAACAGTTTGAAGAGGGCCCCTTCCTCTTCCAACATGACTGCGCACCAGGTGCACAAAGAAAGATCCATAAAGACACGAATGAAAGAGTCTACTGTGGATGAACTTGACTGGCCTGCGCAGAGTCCTGACCTGAACCTGAATTAGAACGGAGACTGAGAGCCAGCTCGAGCCTTCTCGACCAACATCAATGTGCGCTTTGGAAAAATGGTGGAAAACCCCTATAAACACACCTTGTGGACAGCCTTATCCCAGAAGAGTTGAAGCTGTAATAGCTGCAAAAGGTGGACCCACATCATATTAAACCCTATGGTTTAGCAATGGGATGGCATTTCAAGTTCGTATGTGAGTCAAGGCAGGTGGCCAAATACTTTTGGCAATATAGTGCATCTCATTTGTCTCTCCCTGAGAGTCCATAAGAATGACATGCACATGTGCCATGGCCAATTATGCAAATTAGATGCTAATGTTGTTGAACTTTGGTTCCAGGAGTGTTCCAAGAGGGCCAACAATGGCAAGTTCACCCTGAGGGACCTGCTGGTGGTCCCCATGCAGAGAGTCCTCAAGTACCACCTTCTCCTCCAGGTAAGGAGCTTGTGTCTAATAACGTGTTTCTTTCAGGGTTATGTAAAAAATAATATACATATATGGGGTGGATGGTGAGCAGGGGGGGCTTGGATGTGTGGGATGGGTTGCTAGTTTGGTGACGCTGGGCACTGTTGGCGACCAGGCCAACAAAAGTTATTACAATCATTTTTAAATTATTTCAGTATGTTTACTGGGCAAGCGGCTACAATTGGTGACTTGCAGCCTGACCCCAAAGATGCAGAGATTGCAGGCAAAGAGCAAGTAAAACTAATTTAATAGTCACAGGAAGCAGGGAAAAAAACAAAAACAGCACACTAAGAAAGTAGAATTGAAGGAGGAACCGAATAGGACTAATTCATGAGAATCGGGTGTGTTGACAGGACAGAAAGTAAAGGTGCTTTTAAACATAGAGACCAAACAGGAAACACTGGCAAAACAAGAGCACCAGGGCAGGAAGTGATTCTAAAACACAGGAAGTAGAGACTACAAAATAACACTGGAGAGGAATTACAACGGCATAACACAGGAAAACCCAAACATGACCAAACTATCAGTATGAAGCCTGACCGTAAATTAAATTTGAGTCAAAATGGACACCACAACTTCTCACTGTGAGGTTTAATTTCCATTTGACTCCATTTTCACTGTTACTATTCATTTTAACATTAACGATCCTCTAAATTATAGCATTTTTTTTTAAAAACGTGTATAATTGGATCATTTTCTAGGAGACATTTCGATGAAGGAGCCTGTAAGGAAAATCACGAAAATATTTTTGTTTTTAAAAGGAAAATTAAAGTAACCATGAACTGATTAACATGGACCCCGACTTTAAAAAAATTAAAAACTTATTGGGGTGTTACCATTTAGTGGTCAATTGTACGGAATATGTACTGTTCCGTGCAATCTACTAATAAAAGTCTCAATTGATCAATCAATCATTCAAGTAAAGGTGCTCTTAAACACAGAGACCAAACAGGAAACACTGCCAAAACAAGAGCACCAGGACAGGAAGTGATTCTAAAACACAGGAAGTAGAAATTACAAAATAACACTGGAGAGGAATTAAAACGCCCAAAACCGGAAAACCCAAACAAGACCAAACTATCAGTATGAAGCCTGACCGTAAATTAAATTTGAGTCAAAATGGACACCACAACTTCTCACTGTCAGATTATTGTTCATTTGACTACATTTTTACTGTTACTATTCATTTTAACATTAACAATCCTCTAAATTATAGCAATTTTTTTTTTGAAACGTGTATAATTGGATCATTTTCTCGGAGACATTTTGATGATGGAGCCTGTAAAGAAAATCACGAAAATATTTTTGTTTTTAAAAGGAAAATTAAAATAACCATGAATTGATTAACGTGGACCCCGACTTAAACAAGTTGAAAAACTTATTGGGGTGTTACCATTTAGTGGTCAATTGTATGGAATATGTACTGTACTGTGCAATCTACTAATAAAAGTCTCAATCAATCAATCATTCAAGTAAAGGTGCTTCTAAACACAGAGACCAAACAGGAAACACTGCCAAAACAAGAGCACCAGGACAGGAAGTGATTCTAAAACACAGGAAGTAGAAACTACAAAGTAACACTGGAGAGGAATTAAAACGCCCAAAAACCGGAAAACCCAAACATGACCAAACTATCAGTATCAACCCTGACCGTAAATTAAATTTGAGTCAAAATGGACACCACAACTTCTCACTGTCAGATTATTGTCCATTTGACTACATTTTTACTCTTACTATTCATTTTAACATTAACAATCCTCTGAATTATAGCAATTTTTTTTTTAAACGTGTATAATTGGATAATTTTCTAGGAGACATTTCAATGAAGGAGCCTGTAAAGAAAATCACGAAAATATTTTTGTTTTTAAAGGGAAAATTAAATTAACCATGAATTGAAATTGATTAACTTAAACAAGTTGAAAAACTTATTGGGGTGTTACCATTTAGTGGTCAATTGTACGGAATATGTACTGTTCTGTGCAAT
>NC_084624.1:47271925-47434425 GCF_033978795.1 Nerophis ophidion
TCTTCTGTGGTCCCCCTGGCTTTCCATCAGGAGCTCGTCAAGCACACTCCCAACGCTGTGGAGAAGACCAACCTGCAGATGGCGCTGTACGCCATGAAGGTGAGAAAATTGGTTTTTGAGGCATGCATTTCAAACGTTTTGACAGAAACACTTTCTGTTTTTTTTTCTGCAGGACCTGGCGCAGTTTGTCAATGAAGTCAAGAGAGATAACGAGACCCTGCGTGAGATGGACCAGTACCAGCGATCCATCGAGAACCTGGTACCTGCTTCTAACATGTGCTTGCTGTGTTGTGTAGTCCATGGACTGTCCTCAAGGGTTGGGCATTAATTATGACGTTTATTAATTTGGGGCGGCATAGAGCGGCCGTGCCAGCAACTTGAGGGTTCCAGGTTCGATCCCCGCTTCCGCCATCCTAGTCACTGCCGTTGTGTCTCCCAGTGCCACCCACACTGGTTTGAATGTAACTTAGATATTGGGTTTCACGATGTAAAAGTGCTTTGAGTCGCTAGAGAAAAGTGCTATATAAATATAATTCACTTCCCTTTACACACACACACAAAAAAGACATCTGCACGCATTCAAGCTTTAAGGCTTCCACAAATTATCCGCCAATGATAAAAATGATTGTTGTTCGCGGCATCAAATTAGTCAAAAGGCCTCCATCACTGCCACGTTCAAACCAGGAATAATTTGGTATATTCAATTAGGCCTATTTTTTTTAACAATAATGTCAATAAAATAATAATAATTTAATTTGCATTTGTTTTATAGCACTAGTGGATACTCTTTGTTTTTCTATGCATTTTAATTATTTAATTAGTACCAGGGGTTTAAAGGTTATACGTCTAAGGGCCATTTCATTAAGTACACCTCCACAATGTTCACATTTGAGCTCAATAGTTTTCTTTATCAAATGATTAAAAAAAAAAAAAAAAAAAAAGTTTTCATTTATTTGAAAATGTGTTGCTCATTAATGAATAATTAAAAAAAATAATGCATTCATTTCATTACTATAGGAATTTAAGTTACAGTATATTCAATCAATTTATTCAACAGTGTTTATTTATATAGCCCTAAATCACAAGTGTCTCAAAGGGCTGCACAAGCCACAACGGCATCCTGGGTTCAGGTCCCACATCAGGGCAAGGAAAAACTCACAACCCAGTGGGATGTCAATGTGAATGAGTATGAGAAACCTTGCAGAGGACCGCAGATGTCTGTGGATCTAACATAATAGTGAAAGTCCAGTCCATAGTGGATCTAACAAAATAGTGGGAGAGTCCAGTCCATAGTGGATCTAACATAATAGTGTGAGAGTCCAGTCCATAGTGGATCTAACATAATAGTGTGAGAGTCCAGTCCATAGTGGATCTAACATAATAGTGTGAGAGTCCAGTCCATAGTGGATCTAACATAATAGTGAAAGTCCAGTCCATAGTGGATCTAACATAATAGTGAAAGTCCAGTCCATAGTGGATCTAACAAAATAGTGTGAGAGTCCAGTCCATAGTGGATCTAACATAATAGTGTGAGAGTCCAGTCCATAGTGGATCTAACATAATAGTGAGAGTCTAGTCCATAGTGGATCCAACATAATAGTGTGAGAGTCCAGTCCATAGTGGATCTAACATAATAGTGTGAGAGTCCAGTCCATAGTGGATCTAACATAATAGTGAGAGTCCAGTCCATAGTGGATCTAACATAATAGTGAGAGTCCAGTCCATAGTGGATCTAACAAAATAGTGGGAGAGTCCAGTCCATAGTGGATCTAACATAATAGTGTGAGAGTCCAGTCCATAGTGGATCTAGTCAATAGTGTGAGAGTCCAGTCCATAGTGGATCTAACCAAATAGTGTGGGAGTCCAGTCCATAGTGGATCTAACATAATAGTGTGGGAGTCCAGTCCATAGTGGATCTAACATAATAGTGTGAGAGTCCAGTCCATAGTGGATCTAGTCAATAGTGTGAGAGTCCAGTCCATAGTGGATCTAACCAAATAGTGTGGGAGTCCAGTCCATAGTGGATCTAACATAATTGTGTGAAAGTCCAGTCCATAGTGGATTTAACATAATAGTGAGAGTCCAGTCCATAGTGGATCTAACATAAAAGTGTGAGAGTCCAGTCCATAGTGGATCTAGTCAATAGTGTGAGAGTCCAGTCCATAGTGGATCTAACCAAATAGTGTGAGAGTCCAGTCCTTAGTGGATCTAACATAATAGTGTGAGAGTCCAGTCCATAGTGGATCTAACATAATAGTGTGAGAGTCCAGTCCATAGTGGATCTAACATAATAGTGTGAGAGTCCAGTCCATAGTGGATCTAACATAATAGTGAGAGTCCAGTCCATAGTGGATCCAACATAATAGTGAGAGTCCAGTCCATAGTGGATCTAACATAATAGTGAGAGTCCAGTCCATAGTGGATCTAACATAATAGTGTGAGAGTCCAGTCCATAGTGGATCTAACATAATAGTGTGAGAGTACAGTCCATAGTGGATCTAACATAATAGTCAGAGTCCAGTCCATAGTGGATCTAACATAATAATGTGAGAGTCCAGTCCATAGTGGATCTAACATAATAGTGAGAGAGTCCAGTCCATAGTGGATCTAACATAATAATGTGAGAGTCCAGTCCATAGTGGATCTAACATAGGGTTAGATCTAACATTGTGATAAGCCACAATGTCATCCTCGGCTCAGATCCCACATCAGGGCAAGAAAAAACTCAACCAGTCTAAGTCTATGATACACATTCGCAGACATTCAGAACCTTTTTTCAGCCAAGTTTTTAGTGCAAACATGAAATCTACTCAAAGTCTTTGTATCTTGCGCGTGGGCGGTATAGCTCGGTTGGTAGAGAGGCCGTCCCAGCAACTTAAGGCTTCCAGGTTCGATCCCCACTTCTGCAAACATACTCACTGCCGTTGTGTCCTTGGGCAATACACTTTACCCACCTGCTCCCAGTGCCACCCACACTGTCATGTCTGTTGATCATGTTTTTGTTTGGCCATGTGCTGTTTGTTTTTTGGACACTCAGTTCCTGTTTTTGCACTTCCTTGTTTGTTTTTGTTTCCATGACTACCCATTAGTTTTCACCTGTCCTTATGTCACGCACCTGTCTCACGTTTTGCACTCGCAAACCTGTCACTAATCACCACAGCATTATTTAAACCTGTCATTGCCAGGTAGTCAGCCTGGCGACTTTACCTTTACCCACGTCATGCCGATCCATAGTTTTGCTTCTTGTCATGCCACGTAAGTTTTGTTTAATAATGCCACCATTAGTGTCTTTTGTTTTTTGTCCATAGTTCTGCCTTTGTGCTAGTCTTTTGTTTTCATTAGTCAAGTTTGTTCTTCGCCATTGTGCGCGCCTTTTGTTTGCTTCTTTTTTTTGTAGTTTGTTAGTTTTATGAATAAATATGTACTTACATTCACGTCTTGCCCGCGCCAACTTTCCTTTGCCTTCTGGCACTTAAATATTGGGTTTCACTATGTAAAGCACTTTGAGTCACTAGAAAAAAGCGCTATATAAATGCAATTCACTTCACTTGTGTTAAAACCATCTAATTTTTTCCTTCAAAGAACCAGTCTCTGATCAGCTACGGCCGTCCAAGAGGAGACGGGGAAGTGCGCATTGTGTCCAACTTTGACAAGAGGAAACAGGACAGGTTTGCTCCAATCGATGATTTTACGGTTTTTGCGTTAAAAAAACAGTCTGGCGCTGATTGTCGTCGTCCTCTGGTCGCAGACACATATTTCTGTTTGACGTGGCCACCGTGGTCTGCAAGCGACGCGGCGATAACTACGAGATGAAGGACGTCCTTGACCTCAACGTCTTCAGGATCACCGACAACCCCACCTCGGACAAGGAGGGCAAGAAGGTGCGGTTGCTTTATTCCTCGTATAAAAGCCATCATGAGAAAACTAATGACTGATCTGGAAAGCTGTCCCTCAGGCCGTTTATTTGAGTTATGACTCGATGGGGTTTGCTGCGAATGGATTCTTGACCTTAGCGCTCGCCTACTATTAAAAATAGAACGTGATAAGGTGGTGTCCTGTCGTGGCCGCTCCGTATGTGTTCACTTCAATCAATCAATCAATGTTTACTTATAGAGCCCTAAGTCATCAGTGTCTCAAAGGGCTGCACAAGCCACAACGACATCCCCCGTTCAGATCCCCCATCAGGGCAAGGAAAAACTCAACCCAATGGGATGACAATGAGAAACCTTGGAGAGGACCGGGGCAATGAACGTCGTGTGGATCTAGCAAAATAGTGTGAGAGTCCAGTCCATACTGGATCTAACATAATAGTGAGGGTACAGTCCGTAGTGGATCTAACATAATAGTGGGAGTCCAGTCCATAGTGAATCTAACATAATAGTGAGAGTCCAGTCCACAGTGGATCCAACATAATAGTGGAAGTCCAGTCCATAGTGGATCTAACATAAGAGTGAGAGTCCAGTCCATAGTGGATCTAACATAATACTGGGAGTCCAGTCCATAGTGGATCTAACATAATACTGGGAGTCCAGTCCATAGTGGATCTAACATAAGAGTGAGAGTCCAGTCCATAGTGGATCTAATATAATAGTGTGAGAGTCCAGTCCATATTGGATCTAACATAATAGTGAGAGTCTAGTCCATAGTGGATCTAACATAATAGTGTGAGAGTCCAGTCCATAGTGGATCTGACATAATAGTGAGAGTCCAGTCCATAGTGGATCTAACATAATAGTGAGAGTCCAGTCTATAGTGGATCTAACATAATAGTGAGAGTCCAGTCCATAGTGGATCTAACATAATAGTGAGAGTCCAGTCCATAGTGGATCTAACATAATAGTGTGAGAGTCCAGTCCATAGTGGATCTAACATAATAGTGAGAGTCCAGTCCATAGTGGATCTAACATAATAGTGAGAGTCCAGTCCATCGTGGATCTAACATAATCGTGAGAGTCCGAGTCCGTAGTGAATATAACATAATCGTGAGAGTCCTGCTCATAGTGGATCTGACATAATAGTGAGAGTCCAGTCCATAGTGGATCTAACATAATAGTGAGAGTCCAGTCCATAGTGGATCTAACATAATAGTGTGCAAGTCCAGTCCATAGTGGATCTGACATAATAGTGAGAGTCCAGTCCATAGTGGATCTAACATAATAGTGAGAGTCCAGTCCATAGTGGATCTAACATAATAGTGAGAGTCCAGTCCATAGTGGATCTAACATAATAGTGAGAGTCCAGTCCATAGTGGATCTAACATAATAGTGTGAGAGTCCAGTCCATAGTGTATCTAACATAATAGTGAGAGTCCAGTCCATAGTGGATCTAACATAATAGTGAGAGTCCAGTCCATAGTGGATCTTACATAATAGTGTGCGAGTCCAGTCCATAGTGGATCTGACATAATAGTGAGAGTCCAGTCCATAGTGGATCTAACATAATAGTGAGAGTCCAGTCCATAGGAGATCATCCTGAGCGGAGACAAGTCAGCAGCCCAGAGACATCCCCAAATTGAAAACAACATATCCATCATAGATGTGCACACCTATCCAGATTCTCACCAATATTTCACTTTTCTCCACAACTTCATGAAATAGTTTCGTAACAAGGAAGAATGGACACATACTTCTAGAAGTGAGAGAGCGTGGTGTCGCCAGTCTCCTCCACACACGTCCAGGCTGCTAATAGCGGGTGATGAATGTGTGCAGTGGTCCAAGGCTGCTCACCACCATATACATCATTCGCCGCTAAATGAAACTTCAGAGTGTAAACGCGGCGCCGCCGTGCGATGATTTAAAACTCAGCAGAGGTGCTAAAAACACTTGTTGACTTTGCCGGGGCGACTAAAGCTGCTCTGATTATTAGATGTGACACATCGACATTGAGAACTATATGGCTGAAGAAAGCTCAGCGATTAGACAACAGGTAGGAAAAGACTGCTGAGATGCAAGCAGCACCACAACCTCCAGAGATGTTATTGCAAACCCCATTTCCATATGAGTTGGGAAATTGTGTTAGATGTAAATATAAACAGAATACAATGATTTGCAAATCCTTTTCAAGCCATATTCAGTTGAATATGCTACAAAGACAACATATTTGATGTTCAAACTCATAAACATTTTTGCAAATAATCATTAACCTTAAAAATTGATGCCAGCAACACATGACAAAGAAGTTGGGAAAGGTGGCAATAAATACTGATAAAGTTGAGGAATGCTCATCAAACACTTATTGGGAACATCCCACAGGTGTGCAGGCTAATTGGGAACAGGTGGGTGCCATGATTGGGTATAAAAACAGCTTCCCAAAAAATGCTCAGTCTTTCACAAGAAAGGATGGGGCGAGGTACACCCCTTTGTCCACAACTGCGTGAGCAAATAGTCAAACAGTTTAAGAACAACCTTTCTCAAAGTGCAATTGCAAGACATTTAGGGATTTCAACATCTACGCTCCATAATATCAAAAGGTTCCGAGAATCTGGAGAAATCACTCCACGTAAGCGGCATGGCCGGAAACCAACATTGATTGACCATGACCTTCAATCCCTCAGACAGCACTGTATCAAAAACCGACATCAATCTCTAAAGGATATCACCACATGGGCTCAGGAACACTTCAGAAAACCACTGTCACTAAATACAGTTCGTCGCTACATCTGTAAGTGCAAGTTAAAGCTCTACTATACAAAGCGAAAGCCATTTATCAACAACATCCAGAAACGCCGCCGGCTTCCCTGGGCCCGAGATCATCTAAGATGGACTGGTGCAAAGTGGAAAAGTGTTCTGTGATCTGACGAGTCCACATTTCAAATTGTTTTTTGGAAATATTCGACATCGTGTCATTCGAACCAAAGGGGAAGCGAACCATCCAGACTGTTATCGATGCAAAGTTGAAAAGCCAGCATGTGTGATGGTATGGGGGTGCATTAGTGCCCAAGGCATGGGTAACTTACACATCTGTGAAGGGACCATTAATGCTGAAAGGTACATACAGGTTTTGGAACAACATATGCTGCCATCTAAGCGCCGTCTTTTTCATGGACGCCCCTGCTTATTTTATCAAGACAATGCCAAGCCACATTCAGCACGTGTTACAACAGCGTGGCTTCGTAGTAAAAGAGTGCGGTTACTTTCCTGGCTCGCCTGCAGTCCAGACCTGTCTCCCATGGAAAATGTGTGGCGCATTATGAAGCGTAAAATACGACAGCGGAGACCCCGGACTGTTGAACGACTGAAGCTCTACATAAAACAAGAATGGGA
Organism: Nerophis ophidion; assembly: GCF_033978795.1. Lineage (NCBI taxonomy): Eukaryota > Metazoa > Chordata > Actinopteri > Syngnathiformes > Syngnathidae > Nerophis > Nerophis ophidion. The sequence goes on from NC_084624.1 coordinate 47,279,188, forward strand.
GAGAATTCCACTTTCAAAGCTTCAACAATTAGTTTCCTCAGTTCCCAAACGTTTATTGAGTGTTGTTAAAAGAAAAGGTGATGTAACACAGTGGTGAACATGCCCTTTCCCAACTACTTTGACACGTGTTGCAGCCATGAAATTCTACGTTAATTATTATTTGCAAAAAAAAAAATAAAGTTCATGAGTTTGAACATCAAATATTTTGTCTTTGTAGTGCATTCAATTGGGTTGAAAAGGATTTTCAAATCATTGTATTCCGTTTATATTTACATCTAACACAATTTCCCAACTCATATGGAAACGGGGTTTGTATCTCAAATAAGTTTGATATTTGCTTATTTTCTGTCTGATAAGAAAATTCTTCTCACTAAGCAGATTTTACTTGTTTTAAGGGTTTTGGCCCTAAATTATCTCAGTAAGATATTACAGCTTGTTTCCGACAATTTATGACCTATATTGAGTGAAACATGCTTGAAACTAGAATATTAACCGATGCAAAGCTGTGTCATCAACACTCACAAGTTTAAAACGATTTTTTTAAAGTAATAATTTCTTACTTCAAGCATGAAAAAAAAAATCATGATGCCGAGCTTATATCATTGTGTCAAAATAATGGCACTACATTTAAGAATATTTTTCAACATATTGAGCAAGAAGGTCTCATTTATTTTACTACCAAGAAAAGTGCACTTGTTATTAGTGAGAATATACTTATTGGGTTCATTGAGGTTAGCTAATTTTACTTGTTTTGGAAAGTCTTGACAAGCCAAATTTTCTTGTTCTATTGGCAGATCTTTTTGCTTAGTTCAAATAAAATACCCCTCATTTTTCAATTTTTTTCTTTCTTCTTTTTGGACACTGACTTTTTGCTGTGTATCGTTTGGATTTGAACCATAACTTCAACACACCAGAGTGTCAACTCACCATTTTTTAAAATGTTTCCCCCTCCTTCAGTGGTGTTACAGCTTCTACGTGACTCACCAGCAGGGCCACACCGGCTTTGAATTCTTCTTAAAGACCAGAGAGCTGAAGAAGAAATGGCTGGATCAGTTTGAAGCCGTCGTGTGAGTCTATTTATGTGATTTGATTTTAATGCACTTGTGTGTGCGTGTGTGCCTCTGCGCACACACACACACTCACAACGTGTGTGTGTGTCCGCGTGCGTGTGTGTTTTGTTCGCATGTTTGTCATTGTTTGCAAGGCTGGGCTGTGTTGACTCGTCCATGCACGTTGTGTTTGATCAGGTCTTAGCCATTATCAAGCTGCTGCCAAAGTATGATAAAACACACAACACACACACATACACACACACCTTCAACAACAAACAAGTCACTCTTCCTCCTCCTATCCTATGGTGGGTACAGTTATTGCGCAGCAGCAGGGTTTCATTGCATGTGTGTTTTTTGGGGGGGGAAGTATTTTGATGTTTGCAGGCATGTGCCGGACTACTTGCAAAATTAGGACCCATTTTAAGATGAATCACTTGTGAGTTTTAATGCATGTGTGTGTTAGGGATGTCCGATAATATCGGCCGGCCGATAAATGCTTTAAAATGTAATATCGGAAATTATCGGCATCTGTCAGGTTCAAACACTGGTGACATCTATTAAACAAGACAAAAAGCAAGGAATCAAACAGAGACATAATTAAATATGGACTCAATCTGGAGGAGAGACATGGCCACTGTACTCTCCGTACAGTCCTTCACCACGCTCCGCCCAAAGATTGTACTCCTCCTTCTTTATTTGACTTTCTCCCCTCTCCTTCCCACAGCTGCTTCCTGAGGGAAACAGCGTTGCCTTCGGTTATGGTAAATGGGTTATACTTGTACAGCGCTTTTCTACCTTCAAGGTACTCAAAGTGCTTTGACACTATTTCCACATTCACCCATACAAACACACATTCACACACTGATGGCGGGAGCTGCCATGCAAGGACCTAACCACGAAGCATCAGGAGCAAGGGTGAAGTGTCTTGCTCAAGGACACAACAGACGTTGACGAGGTTGGTAGAAGGTGGGGATTGAACCAAGAAACCTCAGGTTGCTGGCACGGCCACTCTCCCAACTGCGCCACGCTGTCCCCGAACTATTCGAAGAGAGTTCGTCAAATAGTTCAAAGAGAGTCCCATAAAATAGTTTAAAGAGAGTCGTACAGAATATGTACTGTACTGTGCAATCTACTAATGAAAGTTTCAATCGAAAATCTAAATCAATCAAGCACGTTAGCCTTAACGGCTTGCGATGCTAGCGCTGGTTTTCCACAGAGCGGGCCAGCTTACTTAGTATTTCGACAGAGCAGCTGGAGTGTGACATCGTCTTACTTCTTTTAAGATGTGTTTTTAAATTATTTTGAATGATTTCTTGCTCCACGGTCAGCTCCAACATCCGACCTGAATTTGCCAACCACAACGACCACCAGTTCAAGATGCACACCTTTGACCGGATTCTTTCCTGCAGCATCTGCCATCTCCTGCTAAGGTAAAAGTCCCGTTTTGGAAGTTTTTCTACAAAACCCATCTCCATATGAGTTGGGAAATTGTGTTAGATGTAAATATAAACAGAATACAATGATTTGCAAATCCTTTTCAACCCATATTCAGTTGAATATGCTACAAAGACAACATATTTGATGTTCAAACTCATAAACTTTTTTTTTTTGCAAATAATCATTAAGTTTGGAATTTGATGTCAGCAATATGTGACAAAGAAGTTGGGAAAGGTGGCAATAGATACTGATAAAGTTAAGGAATGCTCATCAAACACTTATTTGGAACATCCCACAGGTGTGCAGGCTAATTGGGAACAGGTGGGTGCCATGATTGGCTATAAAAACAGCTTCCCAAAAAAATGCTCAGTCTTTCACAAGAAAGGATGGGGCGAGGTACACCCCTTTGTCCACAACTGCGTGAGCAAATAGTCAAACAGTTTAAGAACAACCTTTCTCAAAGTGCAATTGCAAGAAATTTAGGGATTTCAACATCTACGCTCCATAATATCATCAAAAGGTTCCGAGAATCTGGAGAAGTCACTCCACGTAAGCGGCATGGCCGGAAACCAACATTGAATGACCGTGACCTTCAATCCCTCAGACGGCACTGTATCAAAAACCCACATCAATCTCTAAAGGATATCATCACATGGGCTCAGGAACACTTCAGAAAACCACTGTCACGAAATACAGTTTGCCGCTACATCTGTAAGTGCAAGTTAAAGCTCTACTATGCAAAGCGAAAGCCATTTATCAACAACATCCAGAAACGCTGCCGGCTTCTCTGGGCCCGAGATCATCTAAGATGGACTGATGCAAAGTGGAAAAGTGTTCTGTTGTCTGACCAGTCCACATTTCAAAATGTTTTTGGAAATATTCAACATGGTGTCATCCGGACCAAAGGGGAAGCGAACCATCCAGACTGTTATCGACGCAAAGTTCAAAAGCCAGCATCTGTGATGGTATGGGGGTGCATTAGTGCCCAAGGCATGGGTAACTTACACATCTGTGAAGGCACCATTAATGCTGAAAGGTACATACAGGTTTTGGAACAACATATGCTGCCATCTAAGCGCCGTCTTTTTCATGGACGCCCCTGCTTATTTCAGCAAGACAATGCCAAGCCACATTCAGCACGGGTTACAACAGCGTGGCTTCGTAAAATAAGAGTGCGGGTACTTTCCTGGCCCGCCTGCAGTCCATACCTGTCTCCCATCTAAAATGTGTGGCGCATTATGAAGCGTAAAATACGACAGCGGAGACCCTGGACTGTTGAACGACTGAAGCTCTACATAAAACAAGAATGGGAAAAAATTCCACTTTCAAAGCTTCAAAAATTAGTTTCCTCAGTTCCCAAACGTTTATTGAGTGTTGTTAAAAGAAAAGGTGACGTAACACAGTGGTGAACATGCCCTTTCCCAACTACTTTGGCACGTGTTGCAGCCATGAAATTCTAAGTTAATTATTATCCATCCATCCCTTTTCTACCACTTATTCCCTATTGGGGTCGCAGGGAGCGCTGGCGTCTATCTCAGCTACAATCGGGGGAAAGGCGGGGTACACCCCGGACAAGTCGCCACATCATCGCAGGGCCAACACAGATAGACTGACAACATTCACACTCACAGTTTATGAGTTTGAACATCAAATATGTTGTCTTTGTAGCATATTCAACTGAATATGGGTTGAAAATGATTTGCAAATCATTGTATTCTGTTTATATTTACATCTAACACAATTTCCCAACTCTTATGGAAACGGGGTTTGTAGATGATTCTGGGATAATTCTCACGTGCAACAATGTGTTCCAGGGGGATCTTCAACCAGGGCTACCTGTGCCTAAAATGTGGACTTGCCGTCCACAAGGAGTGTTTGGGTCAGCCTGGACTCTGCAGGACGGGTGAGACAATTATATGACTTCTCTCAGAATAGACTATACTTTTATTTCCATGTTATCTCAGCTGCATTCCAGGCAGAAGGTGGGGTAGACCCCGGACAAGTCGCCCCCTCATCGCAGGGCCAACACAGATAGACAGACAACATTCAATTAGACATTACTGTGAGGTTTTGTATTAGTGTTCCTAAAACTAGATATACCGGCCCCCAGATACTTTTGTTTCTCTAAATTTGGCCCCTGAGTCAAAATAATAAATAAATAATAATATATGCAACTGACATGTAGTTGCACCAAGATGGAACACCTTTTTCCATAGGGTCAATTGTTTTTTTTTTTTCTAAATTTAAAAGAATCTATGCAATGGACGTGTAGTTGCACAATGATGGAACCCCCCCCCATGTATGGTGTCTTTTTGGTATTTTTGTTCGTGATGTGTAATGTCTTTTGTTTAAATGTACGGCAGTGAAAATAAATTCCCCCAATGGGGACCAATAAATCTAAATCAAATCAATCAGGTGATTAGATAACAGGGCCCACCTGGGCCATCTACTCACCCGTCGCTGTCTTCGAGGCCGGTCCTTGCACACCCCGTTCCGCGGCAGGCCCGCAGGCCACGCCCCCCCCTCCATAGGGTCAAATGTTTTTTTTTCTAAGCACACCCCGTTCCGCAGCAGGCCCGCAGGCCACACACCCCCAACCCCTTCTATAAAGTCAAATGTTGTTGTTTTTCTAAATTTAGAAGGATATATGCAATGGACATGTAGTTGCACAATGATGGAACACCCCCCTCCTCCCACAGTGTCAAATGTTTTATTTTCTAAATTTAAAAGGATAAATGCAACGGACATGTAGTTGCACAATTATGGAACATCCCCCCAACGTATGACGCCTTTTTGTTATTTTTGTTCGTGATGTGTAATGTCTGTTGTTTGAATGTACGGCAGTAAAAATAAATTTCCCCAACAGGGACCAAATCAAATCAATCAGGTGATTAGATAACAAGGCCCACCTGGGCCATCTACTCACCCGTCGCTGTCTTCGAGGCCGGTCCTTGCACACACCGTTCCGCGGCAGGCCCGTAGGCCACGCCCCCCCCTCCATAGGGTCAAATGTTTTTTTTTCTAAGCACACCCCGTTCCGCAGCAGGCCCACAGGCCACACACCCCCAACCCCTTCTATAAAGTCAAATGTTGTTGTTTTTCTAAATTTAGAAGGATATATGCAACGAACATGTAGTTGCACAATGATGGAACACCCCCCTCCTCCCACAGTGTCAAATGTTTTATTTTTTCTAAATTTAAAAGGATATATGCAACGGACATGTAGTTGCACAATTATGGAACATCCCCCCCAACGTATGATGCCTTTTTGTTATTTTTGTTCGTGATGTGTAATGTCTGTTGTTTGAATGTATGGCAGTAAAAAAAAAATTTCCCCAACCGGGACCAATAAATCTAAATCAAATCAATCAGGTGATTAGATAACAAGGCCCACCTGGGCCATCTACTCACCCGTCGCTGTCTTCGAGGCCGGTCCTTGCACACACCGTTCCGCGGCAGGCCCGCAGGCCACGCCCCCCCCACCCTCCATTGGGTCAAATGTTTTTTTTTCTAAGCGCACCCTGTTCCGCGGCAGGCCCGCAGGCCACGCCCCCCACGTAGGGTCAATTTTTTAATTTTTTTTTTCTAAATTTGAAAGGATATATGCAACGGACATGTAGTTGCACAAAGATGGAACACCCCCCCCCTCCATAGGGTCAAAAGTTTTTTTTTCTAATCACACCCCGTTCCGCGGCAGGCCCGCAGGCCACACCCCCACTCCATAGGGTCAAATATTTTTTTTTGTAAATCTAAAAGGATATATGCAATGGACATGTAGTTGCACAAAGATGGAAAAGGTTTTATTTAGATGTATTTCACTCAATTGGAAAATGCTGCCGGTTTAATGTGACATGATGACACTAGAGTAGAAATAGAGCAATTAATCATGTACACACACTTGCATCAACACACGCAAAGACCAGACCAACTCAAGGGTACGTTTAATGTTCATAATATTTCATTGCTATTATTTAAAAAACATCCATGTAAGCAGACAAGATCTAGGCCACAGTCTGCAGTGTGAATGTAGGCCAGAGTGTGAATCAAAGTGGGGATTCCATGGAGTCCACAGTGTGAGGTCATCCAGGTGTCACTTTTCCAGTTGACTGAATCCAAAGTCTTTTGACCTTTTAACCACGTTTTTGTTGCTGCCATAAACTGAATGTCGCCTTCTGTTTTTACAGAATCTTCCAAACTGAGGTCCAAGGTAAGAAAACCAATGGATTATTGGTAATGTTTTGTGTTTTCTGTTAGTTTTGGACTCCTTTAATTAATCAATCAATCAATCAATGTTTATTTATATAGCCCTACATCAGAAGTGTCTCAAAGGGCTGCACAAGCCACAACGACATCCTCGGTACAGAGCCCACATAAGGGCAAGGAAAAACTCACCCCCAGTGGGATGTCGATGTGAATGACTTTGAGAAACCTTGGATAGGACCGCATATGTGGGCAACACCCCCCGTCTAGGGGAGACCGAAAGCAATGGATGTCGAGTGGGTCTAACATAATAGTGTGAAGGTCCAGTCCATAGTGGATCCAACATAATATTGTGAAAGTCCAGTCCGTAGTGGATCTAACATATTAGTGAGAGTCCAGTCCATAGTGGCTCTAACATTATAGTGTGAGAGTCGAGTCCATAGTGGATCTAACATAATAGTGTGTGAGTCCAGTCCATAGTGGATCTAACATAATAGTGAGAGTCCAGTCCATAGTGGATCCAACATAAGAGTGTAAGAGTCCAGTCCATAGTGGATTTTAATAATATTGTTAAAGTCAAGCCCCTAGTGGATCTAACATAATAGTGTGAGAGTCCAGTCCATAGTGGATCTAACATAATAGTGTGTGAGTCCAGTCCATAGTGGATCGAACATAATAGTGTGAAAGTCCAGTCCATAGTGGATCTAACATAATAGTGTGAGAGTCCAGTCCATAGTGGATCTAACATAATAGTGTGAGAGTCCAGTCCATAGTGGATCTAACATAATAGTGAGAGTCCAGTCCATAATGGATCCAACATAAGAGTGTAAGAGTCCAGTCCATAGTGGATTTTAATAATATTGTTAAAGTCAAGCCCCTAGTGGATCTAACATAATAGTGTGAGAGTCCAGTCCATAGTGGATCTAACATAATAGTGTGTGAGTCCAGTCCATAGTGGATCGAACATAATAGTGTGAAAGTCCAGTCTCTAGTGGATCTAACATAATAGTGTGAGAGTCCAGTCCATAGTGGATCTAACATAATAGTGTGAGAGTCCAGTCCATAGTGGATCTAACATAATAGTGAGAGTCCAGTCCATAGTGGATCCAACATAAGAGTGTAAGAGTCCAGTACATAGTGGATCTAACATATGAGTGTGAGAGTCCAGTCCATAGTGGATTTAAAAAAATAGTGTGAGAGTCCAGTCCATTGTGGATCCAACATAATAGTGAGAGTCCAGTCCAAAGTGGATCTAACATAATATTGTGAGAGTCCAGTCCAAAGTGGATCTAACATAATATTGTGAGAGTCCAGTCCATAGTGGATCTAACATAATAGTGTGAGAGTCCAGTCCATAGTGGATCTAACATAATACTGTGAAAGTCCACTCCATAGTAGATCTAACATAATAGTGAGAGTCCAGTCCATAGTGGATCTAACATAATAGTGTGAGAGTCCAGTCCATAGTGGATCTAACATAATGTGAGAGTCCAGTCCATAGTGGATTTAACATAACAGTGAGAGTCCAGTCCATAGTGGATCTAACATAATAGTGTGAGAGTCCAGTCCATAGTGGATTTAACATAATAGTGTGAGAGTCCAGTCCATAGTGGATCTAACATAATAGTGTGAGAGTCCAGTCCATAGTGGATCTAACATAATAGCGTGAGAGTCCAGTCCATAGTGGATCGAACATAATAGTGTGAAAGTCCAGTCCATAGTGGATCTAACATAATAGTGTGAGAGTCCAGTCCATAGTGGATCTAACATAATAGTGTGAGAGTCCAGTCCATAGTGGATCTAACATAATAGTAAGAGTCCAGTCCATAGTGGATCCAACATAAGAGTGTAAGAGTCCAGTACATAGTGGATCTAACATAATGTGAGAGTCCAGTCCATAGTGGATTTAACATAACAGTGAGAGTCCAGTCCATAATGGATCCAACATAAGAGTGTAAGAGTCCAGTCCATAGTGGATTTTAATAATATTGTTAAAGTCAAGCCCCTAGTGGATCTAACATAATAGTGTGAGAGTCCAGTCCATAGTGGATCTAACATAATGTGAGAGTCCAGTCCATAGTGGATTTAACATAACAGTGAGAGTCCAGTCCATAATGGATCCAACATAAGAGTGTAAGAGTCCAGTCCATAGTGGATTTTAATAATATTGTTAAAGTCAAGCCCCTAGTGGATCTAACATAATAGTGTGAGAGTCCAGTCCATAGTGGATCTAACATAATAGTGTGTGAGTCCAGTCCATAGTGGATCGAACATAATAGTGTGAAAGTCCAGTCCATAGTGGATCTAACATAATAGTGTGAGAGTCCAGTCCATAGTGTATCTAACATAATAGTGTGTGAGTCCAGTCCATAGTGGATCGAACATAATAGTGTGAAAGTCCAGTCCATAGTGGATCTAACATAATAGTGTGAGAGTCCAGTCCATAGTGGATCTAACATAATAGTGTGAGAGTCCAGTCCATAGTGGATCTAACATAATAGTGAGAGTCCAGTCCATAGTGGATCCAACATAAGAGTGTAAGAGTCCAGTACATAGTGGATCTAACATATGAGTGTGAGAGTCCAGTCCATAGTGGATTTAAAAAAATAGTGTGAGAGTCCAGTCCATTGTGGATCCAACATAATAGTGAGAGTCCAGTCCAAAGTGGATCTAACATAATATTGTGAGAGTCCAGTCCAAAGTGGATCTAACATAATATTGTGAGAGTCCAGTCCATAGTGGATCTAACATAATAGTGTGAGAGTCCAGTCCATAGTGGATCTAACATAATACTGTGAAAGTCCACTCCATAGTAGATCTAACATAATAGTGAGAGTCCAGTCCATAGTGGATCTAACATAATAGTGTGAGAGTCCAGTCCATAGTGGATCTAACATAATGTGAGAGTCCAGTCCATAGTGGATTTAACATAACAGTGAGAGTCCAGTCCATAGTGGATCTAACATAATAGTGTGAGAGTCCAGTCCATAGTGGATTTAACATAATAGTGTGAGAGTCCAGTCCATAGTGGATCTAACATAATAGTGTGAGAGTCCAGTCCATAGTGGATCTAACATAATAGCGTGAGAGTCCAGTCCATAGTGGATCTAATATAATAGTGTGAGAGTCCAGTCCATAGTGGATCCAACATAATAGTGAGAGAGTCCAGTCCATAGTGGATCTAACATAATAGTGAGAGTCCAGTCCATAGTGGATCTAATTAATAGTGTGAGAGTCCAGTCCATAGTGGATCTAACATAATAGTGTGAAAGTCCACTCCATAGTAGATCTAACATAATAGTGAGAGTCCAGTCCATAGTGGATCTAACATAATAGCGTGAGAGTCCAGTCCATAGTGGATCCAACATAATAGTGTGAGAATCCAGTCCATAGTGGATCCAACATAATAGTGTGGGAGTCCAGTCCATAGTGGATCTAACATAATAGTGAGAGTCCAGTCCATAGTGGATCTAGTTAATAGTGTGAGAGTCCAGTCCATAGTGGATCTAACATAATAGCGTGAGAGTCCAGTCCATAGTGGATCTAATATAATAGTGTGAGAGTCCAGTCCATAGTGGATCCAACATAATAGTGAGAGAGTCCAGTCCATAGTGGATCTAACATAATAGTGAGAGTCCAGTCCATAGTGGATCTAATTAATAGTGTGAGAGTCCAGTCCATAGTGGATCTAACATAATAGTGTGAAAGTCCACTCCATAGTAGATCTAACATAATAGTGAGAGTCCAGTCCATAGTGGATCTAACATAATAGCGTGAGAGTCCAGTCCATAGTGGATCCAACATAATAGTGTGAGAATCCAGTCCATAGTGGATCCAACATAATAGTGTGGGAGTCCAGTCCATAGTGGATCTAACATAATAGTGAGAGTCCAGTCCATAGTGGATCTAGTTAATAGTGTGAGAGTCCAGTCCATAGTGGATCTAACATAATAGTGAGAGTCTTTAGTTCCTGTTTGTCCAATACTGAGTTGGTTACCATAGCTACGTATTATTTTCACCTGCCGCTTCTGTTCGGGTTACTCACCTGTTGCTAATCAGGAGACATTATTTAAGCCTGCCTTTGTCTGGCTTCTTTGTTTGCGTCACGCTTCTGGTACGTGAGTTTTCTTATCGCTACTCAATGCCAAGAGTTAGTCCTAGCATCCGGAGCGATCAGCACTTTTTCCTCCATCTTGTTTTTCTGTTTTTTGGTGCTTGGTTGATTTTCAAAGATCAAGTCATGTTCCTACCTGCAAGTCCTGTCTGTTTGCATCCTGGGAGAACAAACCGCCTTGACATGTCCTTATTCAATGGTTTCTTTATTTATTTCAGTATTTATTTAATTATTTAACGATTTAACTAATAATTGATTTAATTTTTTTATGATTTAATTAGTCATTTCACGATTCTATACATGATTTATTTCATTAACCATCTGTAGGTCTTTTTAAAAACACTTTTAAACTGTTTGAATGACAGCATTAAGGCTAACATATTTCCAATACAGACTTTTCACTTATTCAACCGAGTTGGTGACAAATACATTGCGTTTTTCGATGACTAATCTAGAAAATGACTAATCAGAAATGGTCTGATAGTCAGGCAAGTGACCTTTGTGTCCCGCTGGTATTTACGTGGAGTCATCATAGCTGTACAATGTCTTGGTAGGTCATGGGCAGCCGACTAAAAACGACATGTATTGACAGAAAATTAACGCACTTTTCTTTTACAAAATGATTGAATGACAATGACTCATTGCTCGGGTCAGATTGGTCTCCCTCGAAACATGGTTTGACACTATCTCTGTTTTTTTTTTTACAATCTGCAGGAGAGCACAGCGCTTCCAGACCCAGGTCAGCATGACTACCATTGACAACATTTCTTGACATTTTTCCTCACATACCTGACAATCTTCCTTTTATATAGTAAATCATGTCTATACTGTAAACACAAATGTGTTCCAGGCTCAAGCTGTGTCCATCATAAAACTTTTATTTACAGAACAGGCAATGTTTTCAGTAACATTTTAATTAGCGATGTCCAAATCTGATCGGCAATCTGCTGATGAGCTACGCAGACACAATTACATTTTTATATTCCTTTATACCAGGGGTAGGGAACCTATGGCTCTAGAGCCAGATGTGGCTCTTTTGATGACTACATATGGCTTTCAGATAATTATATTTATATAGCGCTTTTCTCTCATCAATCAATCAATCAATCAATGTTTATTTATATAGCCCCAAATCACAAATGTCTCAAAGGACTGCACAAATCATTACGACTACAACATCCTCGGAAGAACCCACAAAAGGGCAAGGAAAACTCACACCCAGTGGGCAGGGAGAATTCACATCCAGTGGGACGCCAGTGACAATGCTGACTATGAGAAACCTTGGAGAGGACCTCAGATGTGGGCAACCCCCCCCCTCTAGGGGACCGAAAGCAATGGATGTCGAGCGGGTCTAACATGATACTGTGAAAGTTCAATCCATAGTGGCTCCAAGACAGCAGCGAGAGTCCCGTCCACAGGAAACCATCTCAAGCGGAGGCGGATCAGCAGCGTAGAGATGTCCCCAACCGATACAGGCGAGCGGTCCATCCTGGGTCCCGACGAGCGGTCCATCCTGGGTCTCGACTCTGGACAGTCAGTACTTCATCCATGGTCATCGGACCGGACCCCCTCCACAAGGGAGGGGGGGACATAGGAGAAAGAAAAGAAGCGGCAGATCAACTGGTCTAAAAAGGAGGTCTATTTAAAGGCTAGAGTATACAGATGAGTTTTAAGATGAGACTTAAATGCTTCTACTGAGGTAGCATCTCGAACTGTTACCGGGAGGGCATTCCAGAGTACTGGAGCCCGAACGGAAAACGCTCTATAGCCCGCAGACTTTTTTTGAGCTCTAGGAATCACTAATAAGCCGGAGTCTTTTGAACGCAGATTTCTTGCCGTGACTCAAAGCGCTTTACAAAGCGACACCCAATATTTAAGTTCCATTTAAACCAGTGTGGGCGGCACCGGGGGCAGGTGTGTAAAGTGTCTTGCCTAAGGACACAACGGCAGTGACTAGGATGGCGGAATCGGGAATCGAACCTGGAACCCTCAGGTTGCTAGCACGGCCACTCTACCAAACTAGCTATGCCGAGTAACCGTGTAATACTCTTCCATATCAGTAGGTGGCAGTCGGTAGCTAATTGCTTTGTAGATGTGGGAAACAGCGGGAGGCAAAGTGCAGGTAAAAAGGGGTCTAAGGCTTAAACCAGGGGTAGGGAACCTATGGCTCTAGAGCCAGATGACTGCATATGGCTCTCGCATAAATCTTAGCTGACATTGCTTAACACGATAAGTAATGAATAATTCCGCTGGTAATCACAGTTTCAAAAAGAACGTTCAAATTATAAAACATTCTCATGCATTTTAATCCATCCATCCGTTTTCTACCGCACCTGTTCAAGATGTCGCATTAATGGTAAGAAGTATTATATGTATTATTGGTTAACTTTTATAATAACAATGTTGTTAAAAAGAATAAGAGACTTATTATACTCTACAAATATTGGTCATACTTAAAAATGCACAAATTTGGTTGTATTCAGTGTTGAAAAATGTTATGTGGCTCATACGGAAATACTTTGTGAAATATTTGGCTTTCATGGCTCTCTCAGCCAAAAAGGTTCCCGACCCCTGCTTTATACACACATGCAAGAGCTACATGAATTCTAGGAGGGTGCATGTCTTGCAAGAACATCGGCTAAAACACCATCGAATGCTTCTTTTATCCACCGTGCGAAGCCGCTTGTAATCTACGAATCCGTTTCAACATTGGCAGAAAAATAATGTTGTTCATGTAATAGTATCACTGGAGGAATAGAGGTATAGAAATGGCCACGCATGCTACACACGCACACACACACACACACACACACACACGTGCACACACACATGCATATACACACACGCACTTTTTTGTATTTCTTACCTTCTTGGGGCCTGAGAAAAATGCCTCCCTCGTTAGGACCACCCTTTCTAAATATATAAAGGTTTGTATTTAATTAATAAATAAATAAAAAAAAATAAAAAATAAAAAGAATATATATATATATATATGTATATGTATGTGTATATATGTATATATAGGTGTATATATATATATATATATATCCATCCATCCATCCATTTTCTACCGCTTATTCCCTTTTGGGGTCGCGGGGGGCGCTGGAGCCTATCTCAGCTACAATCGGGCGGAAGGCGGGGTACACCCTGGACAAGTCGTCACCTCATCACAGGGCCAACACAGATAGACAGACAACATTCACACTCACATTCACACATTAGGGACCAATTTAGTGTTGCCAATCAACCTATCCCCAGGTGCATGTTTTTGGAGGTGGGAGGAAGCCGGAGTACCCGGAGGGAACCCACGCATTCACGGGCAGAACATGCAAACTGCACACAGAAAGATCCCAAGCCTGGGATTGAACCCAGGACTGCAAAACCTTCGTATTGTGAGGCAGATGCACTAACCCCTCCCTAACCGTGAAGCCTATATATATATATATATATATATATATATATATATATATATATATATATATATATATATATATATATATATATATATATATATATATATACATACATACATGTATGTATGTGTATGTATATATGTATGTAAATGTATGTGTTTATATGTATATATATATATATATATATATATATACAAATATAAAAGTGCTTGTTTTGAAAAATGAGTTGGATAAAAGTCACAATTACACAAGAAACACAGAATTTTGGCAGTATTGTAATAAAAGTCATAATCTTACTCAACACAAGTCACAATTTTTACAAGCAAAACTGAACATTTGTGCAATATCATGACAAAAGTTGGAATTTTACTCAATAACAGTCACAATTTTACAAGAAAAGCTTAACATTTTGGAATTTTTTTGAAAATAGTCATAATTTTACTCGACAAAAGCCACAATTTTATAAGACAACTTGAAAATGTTGGCAATATTACGACAGGGATTAGAATTTTTCTTGGCAAGATGAGGACAAAAGTCATAATTTTTACTCCAAAAAAATATCCCTATTTTATAAGAACGACAAAAAATTGACAATATTGTGATACAAGTCGGAATTTTATAGGACTCATGTCGCCATTTTGCATTAAAAAGTAATAATTTTACATAAAAAAGTAATAATTTTATGAGAAAATATTGCAATATTACAGAAACAGAAATAATATGAGATATTGTTCCCAATTTTATTAGAAAAGAGTTGGACACATCGTGAGAAAAGGACTGCTTTTAGTTATTTATTTTTATTTTTAATGCTTTTCAATCCTTATTATTTACTTCAAGTTATTACAGTATGTCCCTATATACATATTTTTTTATTAATACGTATATTTATATATACATAATATATATATTAATATATATATATATGTATGTATATATGTATATGTATATATATGTATGTATATACATAAAAGAAAAAAAGAAGAGAAAAACTAGCTAATTCGAATCCTTTTGAAAAATTTAAAAAAATAATTTATGGAACATCATTAGTCATTTTTCCTGATTAAGATTAATTTGACAATTTTCATGAAATGTTTTAAATAGGTTAAAATATAATCTGCATTTTGTTAGAATATATAACAAATTGGACCAAGCTATATTTCTAACAAAGACAAATCATTATTTCTTCTAGATTTTTCAGGACAACATTTTTTAAAGAAATTCAAAAGACTTTGAAATAAGATTTAAATATGATTCTACAGATTTTCTAGAATTGCCAGAATTTTTTTTTTTAATTTTAATCATAATAAGTTTGTAGAAATATTTCAAAAATATTTTTCGTCGAAAAAACAGAAGCTAAAATGACGAATTAAATTAAAATATATTCATTATTCTTTACAGTAAAAAAAAACAAGTACTTGAACATTGATTTAAATTGTAAGGAAAAAAGAGGAAGGAATTTAAAAGGTAAAAAGGTGTCATGCCTGCTAATCTGGTTTTATGTTTGATCATGTTTTGTTTTGTTTTTGGACTCTTGCTTCACGTTTTGCATTTCCTGGTTTTGTTTGTTTCCATGCCAACCCATTGATTTTCACCTTGCCATTCTAGTCACGCCCCGTCCCTCAGCTCTCACACCTGTTTCTCATTACCACTGCTATTATTTAAGGATTTTATTTTCTGTCCATCAGTCTGGGATTTTTGCATGTGCTTGCCTTCATGCCTTCCTGCCTTCACGATTACCTGCTACGCACCCTGCTATTCATGCCCCTTGTTTCGGTCACAGTAAGTGTTTTTGTTTTAGTTGTTCATAGTTCTGCCACAGTGCAAGTTTTAAGTTTATCGTTTATCGTGTTTCATGCCACCGAGCAGGTGTTTTGTTTTCCTGTTTGTAGTTTTGTAGCCAAGTTTTCTACCTCTTTGTGAGCTCCCTTAGTTCGTTTATTTTTGTATTTAGTGGTCAAACAAACGACCATGTACTTACACTCTCGTCTGGCTGGTCCCGTATCCTCTCTGCATCGAAGAAGCAAAAATAACCACAGTCCAGGCTTGACAAAAGGTATATGTGTTTAAAAATCCTAAAATCATTTTTAAGGTTGTATTTTTTCTCTAAAATTGTCTTTCTGACAGTTATAAAAAAATTAAATGAATTCATTTAAACAAGTGAAGACCAAGTCTTTAAAAAGTTTTTTGGGGATTTTCAAATTCTATTTGAGTTTTGTCTCTCTTAGAATTAAAATGTAGAGCAAAACGAGACCAGCTTGCTAGTAAATAAATACAATTTAAAAAATAGAGGCAGCTCACTGGTAAGTGCTGCTATCTGAGCTATTTTTAGAAGAGGCCAGCGGGCGACTCATCTAGTCCTTACGGGCGACCACGTTGGTGACCCCTGGTCTAAAGTCATATCCGACTATTTACCGTCAACTGTTTCGTTTTTTAATGATTTCTGCTGGTGGTGTGCCTGCGGATTTTTTCAACGCAAAAAATGTGCCTTAGCTCAAAAAAGGTTGAAAAACGCTGAAATAGACAACAGCGGGGAAGCAGGGATGCGTTCAGGGTTGTCGGGAGTTGACGCAACTCATGATGATTATACTTGTGGGCCCCAAAAAAAGGACAGTTTGTCTCATTGTTTCTTGTTCAAAGCGTGAACATGAGAGCTTGTTGGAGCCGGGTCACCATCAGTTAATACAACCCTCAGGGCGGAGGGGCTCTGGAGGAGGTCTCAGGGGAGACTGAGTGGACGTGTCGTTCAAACTGGCAACAGCGTTCCGTCTTTGCCTCGGCTTAGTCCGGCGCCCGCGGCCATGTTTGTGCGTTGAGGAAATACTGTAGCGGCATGAATTTGGAAAGAACTGCAGGCAGGGCGCTTGGGGTAATGTTTTCTGTTCTAGCGGGGAACCTGTCGTTTTGGGTTCTTATTATAACATTCTTTAGTGTCACAAAAGTGTAAAAGTACAAAACCAGTGAAGTTGGCACGTTGTGTAATTCGTAAATAAAAAATGATTTGCTAATTCTAATTCAATTTATATTCAATTGAATAGACTGCAAAGACAAGATATTTAATGTTGGAACTGAGACTTTTTTTTTTTTTTTGCAAATAACCATTAACTTAGAATTTAATGGCAGCAAAACATTGCAAAAAAGTTGGCACCGGGGCATTTTTACCACTTTGTTACACGGCCTTTCCTTTTAACAACACTCAGTAAATGTTTGGGAACTGAGGAGACCAATTTTTAAAGCTCTTCATAACGCACCACACATTTTCAATGGGAGACATGTCTGGACTACAGGCAGTCTAGTACCCACACTCTTTTACTATGAGGCCCCGCTGTTGGCAATGTCTTGTTGAAATAAGCAGGGGCGTCCATGATAACGTTGCTTGGATGACAACATATGTTGTTCCAAACCCTGTATGGACCATTCAGCATTAATGGTGCCTTCACAGATGTGTAAGTTACCCATGCCTTGGGTACTAATACACCCCCATACAATCACAGATTCTGGCTTTTCAACTTTGTGCCTATAACAATCTGGATGGTTATTTTCCTTTTTGTCCACAGTTTCCAAATATAACTTGAAATGTGGACTCGTCAGACCACAGAACACTTTTCCACTTTGCATCAGTCAATCTTGGATGAGCTCGAGCCCAGCAAAGCCGGCGGCATTCCTGGGTGTTGTTGATAAATGGCTTTCGCTTTGCAAAGTAGTTTTAATTTGCACTTACAGATGTAGAGACCAACTGTAGTTACTGACAGTGGTTTTATGAAGTGTTGCTGAGCACACGTGGTGATATCCTTTACACACTGATGTCGGTTTTTGATACAGTACCGCCTGAGAGATCAAAGGTCCGTAATATCATCACTTACGTGCAGTGATTTCTCCAGATTCTCTGAACCTTTTGATGATATTACGGACCGTAGATGGTGAAATCTCTAAATTCCTCGCGATAGCTCGTTGAGAAATGTTGTTCTAAAACTGTTTGACAATTTGCTCACGCAGTTGTTCACCAAATGGTGACCCTCGCCCCATCCTTGTTGGTGAATGACTGAGCATTTCATGCAAGCTGCTTTTATACCCAATCATGGCACTCACCTGATCCCTGTGGGATGTTCCAAATAAGTGTTTGATGAGCATTCCCTCAACTTTCTCGTCTTTTTTGCCACTTGTGCCAGCTTTTTTTGAAACATGTTGCAAGCATCAAATTCCGAATAAGCTAGTATTTTTCCAAAAATAACAGTTTTCTAGTTTTTTTTTTCCAGTTTTGCAGTCCATTCAATTGAATATAGGTTTAAAAGGTGTTTGCTAATAATTACATGTTGTTTTTATTTACGACTTACACAATGTGCGAACTTCACTGGTTTTGGGGTTTTTAAGTTAGGCCCCCGGCCAGGTCTAACTAACTGCGACCTCTGACCTCACAAATAAAAAGGAATAGCACTTTATTGCCATGGCACTTAAAATGTTGAGCGAAATGAATCTCAGTACAGACCAATTTAAGAGCAAACACAAACTATACAGGTTCGACAGAACTTGACCGCTGAAGGGTCGCCACTAGGTGGGAAAAAGGTGGGAAATGGTAAACGTGGGCGATGGGGTGGAGGGGTAGGATAAGTAACACAAGTTGATTGTACGAGAGGGACTAAGTTTGGGGCCTAGCTCTAGCCACATTAGCACATATAAAGGATAAGATAGGATAGGATTAGTCTTTATTGTCATTGCAAAAGTATAACAGAACTTTGTTTTCAGCACAAACCCGTTCAAGATTTGACAACAAACCGTGTACAGGGTTACAGAACAGGAACGCTGATGGGTCGCCACAAAGCGCCCCGCAAAAGATGGAAAAAAGGTTAACAAATTGTTCAAAAATACAATTTAGACTGTGCTACCAAGGGGGCCCAGTCTGGAGTGGGAAAAAACCTCCATAGCAAAGCACATATGTATATTACATCATACATCTCGAGATATCTAGCAACAGGGGGGAGGGAGTGCGGGGCCATGGTGGCAGGCCGCAGCTCTCAGGCATTGGCCATCCTTCTATCACCCAAAACAAAAGTTAAGACAAGACAAGACAAAGAAGCAAGCAGAAGAAATAAGGGAGAGGAAAGGGGGAGCGTCCGCCCTTGACGAGTGCCAGTGAGAAAGACCTATAAACAAACGTTACGAGTTAAGACTAAAAACAAGATGAAGAAGCAGGCAGGGGAGATACGGAGAGGGAGGGAGTGTGACCCCCTTTGTCAATAAAATAACTTTCAAAATAAAAAAAAATATTTTAAATTCACAAAAAAGATGGCTTCATCTTTTTTGTGAGAATCAGCACGAGGCGGATATCAAACTAAAAGAGCTAGCATGGGAGCTGGAAGATAACGAGCAGGAAACAGAAGTCGTTACTTGTAGTATGAAAACAAACTGGAAGCAGGAAACAAAAAAAACAGTAAGCTACAAACAGCTACCGAAATATAGCTTACCGCTACGCAGCAAAGACACGACACGACACGAGCGACAGGAACGACAATACATAAATGATAAATGGGTTGTACTTGTATAGCGCTTTTCTACCTTCAAGGTACTCAAAGCGCTTTGACAATACTTCCACATTTACCCATTCACACACACATTCACACACCGATGGAGGGAGCTGCCATGCAAGGCGCTAACCAGCACCCATCAGGAGCAAGGGTGAAGTGTCTTGCTCAGGACACAAAGGTACTAGGTGGGGATTGACCCAGGGACGCTCGGGTACATGACACGACAATAATCCAGACCTGACTGGAAGACAAAAGCAGGTAAAAATTAGGAGCGGGCTGATTGACACCAGGTGTGGCCAGGTGCCAATCAGCCGCAGCTGAGGGGAAACAGGGCTCAGGTAGAAAGACAGGAAACCAACAAAATACTACACACACACAGAGGAAAAAATTAGAACACAAACAAACCGTCAGTGGCAAACATGACACTTGGGATCTCCCAAAAGGAGCTGGATGAAGTGGCTGTGGAGAGGGAAGTCTGGGCTTCCCTGCTTAGGCTGCTGCCCCCGCGACCCGACCCCGGATAAGCGGAAGACGATGGATGGATGGATGGATAAATTCATACAAACACTCTCTGAAATGCAGTAAAAAAAAAAAAGGCTCCCAGGAATCGTGGAAGTTGTTAAAGCTGCAAAAGGACAACATATTTTAATTCATGTGTCCCAATACTTTTGTCCATATTGTGTATGTGGATTCTGTAAGGAATTAAAGTTAAAGGGCCAATGATTGTCACACACACACACACACACACACACACACTAGGTGCGGGGAAATTAACCTCTGCGTTTGACCCGTCCCCACAGGAGAGCAGTGAGCAGCAGCGGTGGCCCCGCCCGGGAATAATTTGGTGATTTAACCTCCCATTTCCAACCCTTGATGCTGAGTGCTGGCAGTTAGACGCCACAGCTTCTTTATCACACATCCTAGAGCAGGGGTCTCAAACTCAATTTGCCGGTGGGGCCACTGGACGCAGAGTCTGGGTGAGGCTGGGCCGCCAGAAAATATTTCTTACAAAAAGTCTTTGTTTTTATTTTCAACTCAAATTATAATAAAAATAAAAGCAGTGCAAATTAAATAATAAAAAACAAATAACAGTTTGAATTGGTCCAGGTAGGGGTGTAACGGTACACAAACATTTCGGTTCGGTACGTACCTCGGTGTAGAGGTCACGGTTCGGTTCATTTTCGGTACAGTAAGAAAACAAACAAATATAATTTTTGGGGTTATTTATTTGTAAACAATGGCTTTATCCTTTTAACATCGGGAACACTTTAACATTAAACTGCCTCAAGTTGTTGCTGTGATGAAATAAAATGACAAAACATTTCTTCTACAGATAAAAAGTGGAACATTAAACAGTTTCAAGTCAACTCATCAGGCTTGATTTATTACAGCATTTGGGAAGCCTGTAGTTGTTATATTTTTGTCAACATGTGATAGCAGGGACCCTGCTATTCAAAACTAGGCTGCTACATTACGTATGATTAATGTAACCATAGCTGAAAAATAGTACAATAGCAACAGGAAAGACTATTCATCCCTGAACACCATGGAGTTCATGTTAGTTCATGTGAAATAACAGACAGAGAGGGTTTTGCTGCCCCTAACACACGAACACACAGCAAAATGAGCTAACGTAACGCTAAAAGCTAATTAGCCATCACATCACCTCAAGCTCACCTGTGAGCGAGCTGAACTGCAGTTTAAGTTTCTAGAAGGTCAACGGGCTCCTAGTGATGTTTGTGATATTTGTGACTGGAAAGTGTTTTTTTTATAATTTGGGGAGTGTACGATGTCCGCTGCTAAACACGTCCGCTCGACAATGAAACATTTACAACATGCGTTCTGAATACGCACTGCTGATTGGCTTTGTATGTAACCAATCAGATGGTTGTGTGGGCGGGACAATGATGGGTGCTCACTGCTCAGACAGAGGCAGAAAGCAGAGCAGCTTGTTAAGACTTCAGAATACAAACTTATTCGATACACCCGTGCCGAAACGGTTCAATACGAATACACGTACCGTTACACCCCTAGGTCCAGGTTATCGGGGACTGTTATTACTGACGGACAGGTGTCGCGGTGTGACTGCAGCCAAGCATGTAGGAAAACCCCCGTCTCCATGGCAACGTCTCTGTCTCTGTTGCCGCTTTTCCACTAATGCAGGGGTAGGCAACCCTGAACGTTGACAGAGCCAGTTTGGAGTCAAATAACACCACGCTGTCAAGCGCCATTCATATAAAACTTGCGGGCCGCACTAACATTAAACTTTCCTATTAAAGTGGGGGCCTCATTTTTTTCCAAAAGCCATCAGACATCCTAATATGTTTCATTCATGGCTATAAAAAAATATATTTTTCTCGAGAAAATATTGCACTGATGTGTACCTTTTTGGTACTTTTTGGCCAGCTAAAAATGCGCTTTGGTGTCCTCCAGGTCTGCCCCGGATGCTGGTGATCAGAGACTACCAGGGTGCCCCCTGCCCCCCGTGCGGCCCCCCGCTGTGCGCTCGCACGGGCGACGTGATCGGCCTGATGTTCGCCGACCTGCACAGCTCCTGGTGGCAGGTGCGTGTCCCTCGCCTCTCGCCTCTCGCCTCCGCAGCCGCCACCCGCTAAAAAAGATCACGTGACGGTCGCACGCGATGTCTTTGCGGCAAAGTCGCGGGTTTGAGTCCGCCCTGCGTGTCAGCTGCATTTTTTTCACCTTCCGCCGAGGGGAGGGGGAAGCAGACTAGCGCTAGGGAGGAAAAAAATCACAGCGGCGTCATTTTCTGCCATCCTTATTCGGTAGAACTCAAATCAGAAACTGTTTAGGTTGTAGATTTAAAGAAAAATACATCTTATATAATAATTAATCCTTGTAAAAGCTGAGTTAAACGCGCATTACCTCCACACACATGGTGTTCAGGTCTGTGGGACCCATTTTCATGTTTTATCAAAACAAAAATGATACAATTAATTAATTTTTCTAACTGAGACTCACTGACTTTGGCCCATTTTCTGTTTAAGACATATATCAGAATACATATTTAATGACCACAACCACCCTACACATTTCTATTACATATAAGATGCCCAGGTCCACTGTGGAAATTGATGTTCTGTGTACCACACACACACACACACGCACACACACAGCAGGCCTAGACAGGAGGAGGACAGACTGTAGATACACAGAACATCAGAGGGGTCAAATGTGCGAGAAAATGAGAGCAGACAGTGTTGACAAAAATTGTTGCAACCTTGTGTGGGAACCGCAGGTGCAGAAAACACAAAAAGAAGAACCCCTGTGGGATGCAGAAAAAGGCAGAGAAATTTTCCGTGCAAACGTTCATATTGTTGTTACTCAGCCAGCGTTTGTGGGTCTGATGGACCCGTTGCATTTAGTGGCTTTTAATGCCTCACAATCAAACACTTTTATGTTAAAATACTGAACAGATCAGAGCTTAGATTGCAGCATATGTTGTTCCAAAACCTGTATGTACCTTTCAGCATTAATGGTGCCTTCACAGATGTGTAAGTTACCCATGCCTTGGGCACTAATGCACCCCCATACCATCACAGATGCTGGCTTTTGGACTTTGCATCCATAACAGTCTGGATGGTTCGCTTCCCCACAATGTCGAAATATTTCAAAAAACAATTTGAAATGTGGACTCGTCAGACCACAAAACACTTTTCCACTTTGCATCAGTCCATCTTAGATGATCTCGGGCACAGAGAAGTTGGTGGCGTTTCTGGATGTTGTTGATAAATGGCTTTCGCTTTGCATAGTAGAGCTTTAACTTGCACTTACAGATGTAGCGACCAACTGTATTTAGTGACAGTGGTTTTCTGAAGTTTTCCTGAGCCCATGTGGTGATATCCTTTAGAGATTGATGTGGGTTTTTGATACAGTGCCGTCTGAGGGATTGAAGGTCACGGTCATTCAATGTTGGTTTCCGGCCATGCCGCTTACGTGGAGTGATTTCTCCAGATTCTCTGAACCTTTCGATGATATTATGGAGCGTAGATGTTGAAATCCCTAAATATTTTACTATTGCACTTTGAGAAACGTTGTTTTTAAACTGTTTTGACTATTTGCTCACGCAGTTGTGGACAAAGGGGTGTACCTCGCCCCATCCTTTCTTGTGAAAGACTGAGCATTTTTTGGGAAGCTGTTTTTATACCCAATCATGGCACCCACCTGTTCCCAATCAGCTGTTCCAAATAAGTGTTTGATGAGCATTCCTCAACTTTATCAGTATTTATTGCCAGCTTTCCCAACTTCTTTGTCACGTGTTGCTGGCATCAAATTCTAAAGTTAATGATTACTTGCAAAAAAAAAATATGTTTATCAGTTTGAACATCAAATATGTTGTCTTTGTAGCATATTCAACTGAATATGGGTTGGAAAGGATTTGCAAATCATTGTATTCTGTTTATATTTACATCTAACACAATTTCCCAACTCATATGGAAACAGGGTTTGTATTATTTTGATGCTTTCGTTGGCAGTGATGTGATTTTCTCGTTTAAATATAACAGTTAGAGTCTATTCTAAACAAATGAATGGATCCCCCACCCTAAAACCCAAAACCAAAGAGTTTGTTGCGGGTCAGCCCCTTGATAGGCTCGCTAAAAGGTGCTGCACCGCCATTAAAGGCTCCAGCACTCCAGAGGCTGGAGATCGTCTGCTGCTTTTGTCCCTAAATTCATCAACTGAAGACGCTAATCGGTGACATCATCTGACGCCATTGCCATGATTTCATGTGACTGGGGTCCCACTGGGATCATGGTGTTATAATGCAGATACTGGACTCCATCCATCATTTTAAACCTGCTCTGAGGCTTATTGTCATTCTATATCAGTCCTGTAGGAGGCAGTGTAGTGTAGAAACCCCGTTTCCATATGAGTTGGGAAATTGTGTTAGATGTAAATATAAACAGAATACAATCATTTGCAAATCCTTTTCAAGCCATATTCAGTTGAATATGCTACAAAGACAACATATTTGATGTTCAAACTGATAAACTTTATTTTTTTTTGTAAATAATAATTAACTTAGAATTTCATGGCTGCAACACGTGCCAAAGTAGTTGGGAAAGGGCATGTTCACCACTGTGTTACATCACCTTTTCTTTTAACAACACTCAATAAACGTTTGGGAACTGAGGAAACTAATTGTTGAAGCTTTGAAAGTGGAATTCTTTCCCATTCTTGTTTTATGTAAAGCAGGGGTGTCAAACTCAAATACAGAGTGGGCCAAAATTTAAAACTGAACAAAGCCGCGGGCCAATGTTGACAATTTAACCTTTTAATAGGGACCCAAACAAGTTTTGCATTGAACATCGAACAAGCAAGGCTTATATACCTTTATAGTGACATGCAAAATCCAGTTTCAAATAATAATAATAATAATTAAAAAATATCAACGGCATATCAAATAAAATTTAAATACAAATGTAACGCCTCTTTTCTATTTGCAGCCTTCTGAGGTAAATATCAAAATATATTGTAGCGTCCCGGCAGAGTTAGTGCTGCAACGGGTTCTGGGTATTTGTTCTGTTGTGTTTATGTTATGTTACAGTGTAGATGTTCTCCCAAAATGTGTTTGTCATTCTTGTTTGGTGTGAGTTCACAGTGTGGCACATATTTGTAACAGTGTTAAAGTTGTTTGTACGGCCACCCTCAGTGTGACCTGTATGGCTGTTGACCAAGTATGCCTTGCATTCACTTCTGTGTGTGTAATAGCCGCATATATTATGCGAGTGGGCCTGCACGCTGTTTGTATGGAGGAAATGCGGACGTTACGACAGGTTGTAGAGAATGCTAAGGGAAGTGCCTTTAAGGCACACCCTCAATATTGTTGTCCGGGTGAAAATCGGGAGAATGCTTGCTTGCCCCGGGAGATTTTTAGGAGGGGCACTGAACTTCGGGATGATTGGCAAGTGTGAGAAATTGCGGTGTTACAGCCAGGGGGGCCGAAAAGGGAGGGCAAAGGAGACGGATTCTAGGGGCCCATGATGGAGGGGGGCCCAGAGAGGCCCCTAATGATGATGAAATTATATGAAATTATGTGTTGGGGGCCCTGTAAAGATTTTTTTCATGAGGCCCAAAATCCCTAGCAACGCCCCTGGTTACAGCGGCACCGCTGCTGTGTGAAAACAGTGGGCCAGCTTTAATGTTAATTTGATATTGCCTCAAGGGCCAAATTAAATTACACGGCAGGCCAAATTAGGCCCGCGGGCCAGAGTTTGATACCCATGATGTAGAGCTTCAGTCGTTCAACAGTCCAGGGTCTCCGCTGTCGTATTTTACACTTCATAATGCGCCACACATTTTCCAAGGGAGACAGGTCTGGACTGCAGGCGGGCCAGGAAAGTACCCACACTCTTTTTTTACAAAGCCACGCTGTTGTAACACTTGTCTTGCTGAAATAAGCAGTGGCGTCCATGATAACGTTGTTTGGATGACAACATATGTTGCTCCAAAACCTGTATGTACCTTTCAGCATTAATGGTGCCTTCACAGATGTGTAAGTTACCCATGCCTTGGGCACTAATGCACCCCCATACCATCACACATGCTGGCTCTTCAACTTTGCGTCGATAACAGTCTGGATGGTTCGCTTCCCCTTCCACAATGTCGAATATTTCCAAAAACAGTTTGAAATGTGGACTCGTCAGACCACAGAACACTTTTCCACTTTGCATCAGTCCATCTTAGATGATTTCGGGCCCAGAGAAACCGGCGGCGTTTCTGGATGTTGTTGATAAATGGCTTTCGCTTTGCATAGTAGAGCTTTAACTTGCACTTACAGATGTAGCGACAAACTGTATTTAGTGACAGTGGTTTTCTGAAGTGTTCCTGAGCCCATGTGATGATATCCTTTAGAGATTGATGTCAGTTTTTGATACAGTGCCGGAGAGAACCGCAGATGTTCATCCACTATGAACTGGACTCTCACACTATTATGTTAGATCCACTATGGACTGGACTCTCACTATTATGTTGAATCCACTATGGACTGAACTTTCACAATATTTTACCAGAGCCACAATGGACTGGACTCTCACACTATTATGTTAGATCAACATTGGACTGGACTCTCACACTATTATACTAAGTCCCCTATGGACTGGACTCTCCCACTATTATGTTAGATCCACTATGGACTGAACTCTCACAGTACTTTACTAGATCCACCAGGGACTGGACTCTCGCACTATTATGTTAGATCCACTATGGACTGGACTCTCACACTATTATGTTAGATCCACTATGGACTGGACTCTCACTATTATGTTAGATCCACTATGGACTGGACTCTCACACTATTTTGTTAGATCAACATTGGACTGGACTCTCACACTATTATACTAAGTCCCCTATGGACTGGACTCTCCCACTATTATGTTAGATCCACTATGGACTGAACTCTCACAGTACTTTACTAGATCCACCAGGGACTGGACTCTCGCACTATTATGTTAGATCCACTATGGACTGGACGCTCACTATTATGTTAGATCCACTATGGACTGGACTCTCACACTATTTTGTTAGATCAACATTGGACTGGACTCTCACACTATTATACTAAGTCCCCTATGGACTGGACTCTCCCACTATTATGTTAGATCCACTATGGACTGAACTCTCACAGTACTTTACTAGATCCACCAGGGACTGGACTCTCGCACTATTATGTTAGATCCACTATGGACTGGACTCTCACACTATTATGTTAGATCCACTATGGACTGGACTCTCACACTATTTTGTTAGATCAACATTGGACTGGACTCTCACACTATTATACTAAGTCCCCTATGGACTGGACTCTCCCACTATTATGTTAGATCCACTATGGACTGAACTCTCACAGTACTTTACTAGATCCACCAGGGACTGGAGTCTCGCACTATTATGTTAGATCCACTATGGACTGGACGCTCACTATTATGTTAGATCCACTATGGACTGGACTCTCACACTATTTTGTTAGATCAACATTGGACTGGACTCTCACATTATTATACTAAGTCCCCTATGGACTGGACTCTCCCACTATTATGTTAGATCCACTATGGACTGAACTCTCACAGTACTTTACTAGATCCACCAGGGACTGGACTCTCGCACTATTATGTTAGATCCACTATGGACTGGACGCTCACTATTATGTTAGATCCACTATGGACCGGATTCTCACACTATTATGTTAGATCCACTATGGACTGGACTCTCACACTATTATGTTAGATCCACTATGGACTGGACTCTCACACTATTATGTTAGATCCACTATGGACTGGACTCTCACACTATTATGTTAGATCCACTAGAGACTGGACTATCATACTATTATGTTAGATCTACTATGGACTGGACTCTCACACTATTATGTTAGATCCACTATGGACTGGACTCTCACACTATTATGTTAGATCCACTATGGACTGGACTCTCACACTATTATGTTAGATCCACTATGGACTGGACTCTCACACTATTATGTTAGATCCACTATGGACTGGACTCTCACACTATTTTGTTAGATCCACTAGAGACTGGACTATCACACTATTATGTTAGATCTACTATGGACTGGACTCTCACACTATTATGTTAGATCCACTATGGACTGGACTCTCACACTATTATGTTAGATCCACTATGGACTGGACTCTCACACTATTATGTTAGATCCACTATGGACTGGACTCTCACACTATTATGTTAGATCCACTATGGACTGGACTCTCACACTATTATGTTAGATCCACTATGGACTGGACTCTCACACTATTATGTTAGATCCACTATGGACTGGACTCTCACTATTATGTTAGATCCACTATGGACTGGACTCTCACACTATTATGTTAGATCCACTATGGACTGGACTCTCACACTATTATGTTAGATCTACTATGGACTGGACTCTCACACTATTATGTTAGATCCACTATGGACTGGACTCTCACACTATTATGTTAGATCCACTATGGACTGGACTCTCACTATTATGTTAGATCCACTATGGACTGGACTCTCACACTATTATGTTAGATCCACTATGGACTGGACTCTCACACTATTATGTTAGATCCACTATGGACTGGAATCACACTATTATGTTAGATCCACTATGGACTGGACTCTCACACTATTTTGTTAGATCCACTAGAGACTGGACTATCACACTATTATGTTAGATCTACTATGGACTGGACTCTCACACTATTATGTTAGATCCACTATGGACTGGACTCTCACACTATTATGTTAGATCCACTATGGACTGGACTCTCACACTATTATGTTAGATCCACTATGGACTGGACTCCCACACTATTATGTTAGATCCACTATGGACTGGACTCCCACACTATTATGTTAGATCCACTATGGACTGGACTCCCACACTATTATGTTAGATCCACTATGGACTGGACTCTCACTATTATGTTAGATCCACTATGGACTGGACTCCCACACTATTATGTTAGATCCACTATGGACTGGACTCCCACACTATTATGTTAGATCCACTATGGACTGGACTCTCACACTATTATGTTAGATCCGCTATGGACTGGACTCTCACTATTATGTTAGATCCACTATGGACTGGACTCCCACACTATTATGTTAGATCCACTATGGACTGGACTCTCACACTATTATGTTAGATCCGCTATGGACTGGACTCTCACTATTATGTTAGATCCACTATGGACTGGACTCTCACACTATTAAAAACGGGGCAAGATTTTGTGGCCAAATGTTTGTCGAACTCAGACTCCTCCAAAAAGTGGGGCGGCATAGCTCGGTTGGTAGAGCGGCCGTGCCAGCAACTTGAGGGTTGCAGGTTCGATCCCGGCTTCAGCCTTTCTAGTCACTGCCATTGTGTCCTTGGGCAAGACACTTTACCCACCTGCTCCCAGTGCCACCCACACTGGTTTAAATGGAACTTAGATATTGGGTTTCACTATGTAAAGCGCTTTGAGTCACTAGAGAAAAGCGCTATATAAATATAATTCAATTCAATTCAATGTACGACTGAACAATAAAGTAGTAAACAAATAGTCAGGACAGTCTAAAAATCAAACTGGAGGGAATGAGTGCACATATCCATCCATCCATTTGCTACCGTTTATTCCCTTTGGGGTACGCGGGAGGTGCTGGTGCCTATCTAAGCTACAATCGGGCGGAAGGCGGGGTACACCCTGGACAAGTCGCCACCTCTTCGCAGATGAGTGCACGTAAGTGTCTTTAAAAAAGAGAAGACCTCCTTATTGTCTCCTCAGGTATCAGGAGTCCACAAAGGTCACGGGGAAGAGACACAGAATGCAAACAGAAGCACTTGCGACGACAATTAAAACTCCGCAGGGTACCTTTCATCTCGGGCGTCCCCGGCGGCGCCGCAGGATGGAATTACGGCGCGTGGAGAATTCACACCCCCTGTTTCCCAGAAGGCAATTATCTCCGTCCCGCCGGCAGAACAATACAATCAATCACTGTAATTTCATTTGATCCTTTGGCTGCTGCCTGTTTATCCCAGCAAAGTAATAAGTTTCATCTTCATCAGGCGCTCATCCGGGGCCGTGGCGAATAGACGCAAAAAAAGCTTTGATGAAATGTCATTACGCAGAATGAATCATTCTAAAGATTTGCTCTCCGATCGAGTTACTGCCAGACTTTGCAGGCCCCCCCCCCCCAAAAATAAAACATTCGAGCCTAATAAAGAAAAGTTGAGAGCGTAAAACGGCGGGTTGAAGAGCCCCGACTCTTCACAGATTGACTTCGTTTTCAATACCGACTCCCACTTCACGCTAACGACGCCGCTTTGGATTGATGTAGTCACGCTTCCTGGTGGAATGAAGTTCACAAGAAAAATGCAACTGGATAGAAAGCGGACCAGCTCCGAGGTCTATCAAGTCTCAAAAATGTAAATGAGAAAACTTTGGACCATTGATTGATTGAAACTTGTATTACAGTACAAATTCCGTGCATCCATCCATCTTCTTCCACATATCCGAGGTTGGGTCACGGGGGCAGCAGCCTAAGCAAGGAAGCCCAGACTTCCCTCTCCCCAGCCACTTCGTCCAGCTCCTCCCAGGAAATCCCAAGGCGTTCCCAGGCCAGCCAGGAGACATAAGTCTTCCCGACGTGTCCTGGGTCTTCCCCGTGGCCTCCTACCGGTCGGACGTGCCCTAAACACCTAACTCGGGAGGCGCTCAAGTGGCATCCTGACCAGATGCCCGAACCACCTCATCTTGTTCCTCTCCGTGTCGACGAGCAGCGGCTTTACTTTGAGCTCTTCCCAGATAACAGAGTTGAAGTGAAGTGAATTATATTTATATAGCGCTTTTCTTTGCATAGTGAAACCCAATATCTAAGTTCCATTTGAACCTGTGTGGGTGGAACCGGGAGCAGGTGGGTAAAGTGTCTTGCCCAAGGACACAACGGCAGTGACTAAGATGGCGGAAGCAGGGATCGAACCGGGAACCCTCAAGTTGCCGGCATGGCCACTCTACCAACTGAGCTATACCGCCCCAGGAGTTTCTCCCCCTATCTCTAAGGGAGAGACCCGCCACCCGGCGGAGGAAACTAATTTCAGCCGCTTGTACCCGTGATCTTGTCCTTACAGTCATGACCCAAAGCTCATGACCATAGGTGAGGATGGGAACGTAGATCGACCGGTAAATTGAGAGCTTTGCCTTCCGGCTCAGCTCCTTCTTCACCACAAGGGATCGATACAGCGTCCGCATTACTGAAGACGCCGCACCGATCCGCCTGTCGATCTCACGATCCACTCTTCCCTCACTCGTGAACAAGACTCATAGGTACTTGAACTCCTCCACTTGGGGCAGGGTCTCTACCCCAACCCGGAGATGGCACTCCACCCTTTTCCGGGCAAAACCATGGACTTGGAGGTGCTAATTCTCATCCCAGTCGCTTCATACTTGCCTGCGAACCGATCCAGTGAGAACTAAAGATCCCGGCCAGATGAAGCCATCAGGACCACATCATCTGCAAAAAGCATAGACCTAATCCTGCGGTCACCAAACCAGATCCCCTGAACGCCCTGACTGCGCCTAGAGATTCTGTCCATAAATGTTACGAACAGAATGGGTGACAAAGGGCAGCCTTGGCGGAGTCCAACCCTCACTGGAAACGGCAACACGGACCAAGTGTGTGTTTACCTAATCAGGCTAAATAACAAACAAGCCAACCAACTAACCACCTTAACAACAAATGTAAACAAGACCTTGGAGAAGGTAACTGGAACAGCACTCAATCAATCAATCAATCACTAGGGTGAAGACCTCTTCCAAGGACCAACAATATTAAAACACTATTCCACTTCAGTCCTGTAGGCAAAGCACCGGCTTCAGCCCCTCAAGATCTGGTTCGTCAAAAACCCACTCGGACCTAATGCAAGTGGACTGTAACTAGATTAGATATAGATTGTCGTATCCACACTGTTGTTTGGATCCTTGCCTGAAACAAAAGGGTTTTTGCTCTGCTCCTATGTTATGTGGAAATTGGTTGTGTGGAGCAGTCTTTTTCAACCACTGGAATACAGTCCGGTGTGTCGTGGAATATTATCTAACTTCACCTATTTGGGTTAAAAATATTTTTTGCAAACCGGTAATTATAGTCTGAAAATGATGTGTTGTTGTTGAGGGTCGGTGCTGTCTAGAGCTCGGCAGAGTAGCCGTGTAATACTCTTCCATATCAGTAGGTGGCAGCTGGTAGCTAATTGCTTTGTAGATTTCGGAAACAGAGGGAGGCATGTGCAGGTAAAAAATGGTGTCTAATGCTTAAAGGGGAACATTATCACAATTTAAGAAGGGTTAAAACCAATAAAAATCAGTTCCCAGTGGTTTATTTTATTTTTCGAAGTTTTTTTTCAAAATTTTACCCATCACGCAATATCGTTTTATACACCCGTCTATTGTCCTGTGACGTCACAGCGTGACGCCACCACAAACAAAGATGGCGGGTAGCACAGAACGGTATAGCATAGTCGCTCGGATTAGGACTCGGATTTCAGCGGCGCAAGCGATTCAACAGATTATGCGTGTATTGAAACGGACGGTTGGAGTGTGGAGACAGATAGCGAAAACGAAATTGAAGAAGAAACTGAAGCTATTGAGCCATATCACGACAGACAGCGGCAACGAGGACAAATTCGGCGTTCGCCTTCTAACCAACGATCGCATCTTTTGACCACTGGTGCAACTTGAATCCGTCGATTGGTAAGTGTTTGTTTGGCACTAAATGTGGGTGGAGGGAAAGGTTGGACGCAAATATAGCTACAAATGAGGCATAATGATGCAATATGTACATACAGCTAGCCTAAATAGCATGTTAGCATCGATCAGCTTGCAGTCATGCCGTGCGCAAATATGTCTGATTAGCACATAAGTCAATAACATCAACAAAACTCACCTTTGTGATTTTGTTGACTTTATTGTTGGAACTGCATCTGCTTTGAGTGTCGCAGGATATCCACACATCTCTGTCGTAATAAAGCTATCGTCGGTAGCGATGCTACGACAGAACAGAACAAACGAGGGACTTTTGCATCTTTTGACCACTGGTGCAACTTGAATCCTTTGATTGGTATGTGTTTGTTTGGCATTAAATGTGGGTGGAGGGAAAGGCTGGATGCAAATATAGCTACAAATGAGGCATAATATGTACATACAGCTAGCCTAAATAGCATGTTAGCATCGATTAGCATGCCGTGACCATTGATATGTCTGATTAGCACACTCCACGTAAGTCAACTTGAATCCGTCCCTGTTCGTGTTGTTACAACCTCCGACAACACACCGACGAGGCATGATGTCTCCAAGGTATGGAAAACAGTCCAAAAAAACGGAAAATAACAGAGCTGATTTGACTTGGTGTGTGTAATGTGTTTGAGAAAATGGAGGATTGCTTCCTGTTGTGACGTCACAGGTGAAAGGTCATTGCTCCGACAGCAAACAATTGAATGGCGTTTCAATCGCCAAATTCACCCTTTTAGAGTTCGGAAATCGGTTTAAAAAACATGTGGTCTTTTTTCTGCAACATCAAGGTATATATTGACGCTTACATAGGTCTGCTGATAATGTTCCCTTTTAAATTAAATATAAACAAAAGGTGAGTGCCCCTAAGAAAAGGCATTGAAGCTTAGGGGAGGCTATGCGGAACAAAACTAAAACTGAACTGGCTACAAAGTAAACAAAAACAGAATGCTGGACGACAGCAAAGACTTACTGTGGATCAAAGACAATGTACGTCCGAACATGACATGACAATCAACAATGTCCCCACAAAGACGGATACAAACAACTGAAATCTTCTTGATCGTTCAAAGGAAGATATGAAACTGTTACAGGAAAATACCCCCCCCAAAAAAGAGAGAAAAAGCCACCAAAATAGGAGCGCAAGACAAGAACTAAAACACTACAAACAGGAAAACAGCAAAAAAAAAGTCCAAATAAGTCAGGGGGTGAAGTGACAGGTGGTGACAGTACACCTACTTTGAGACAAGAGCTATATTGACGCATGCTTGGTTATGGTTTAAAGCAGTGGTTCTTAACCTGGGTTCGATTAAACCCTAGGGGTTCAGTAGGTGGCAGCCGGTAGCTAATTGCTTTGTCGATGTCGGAAACAGCGGGAGGCAGTGTGCAGGTAAAAATAATGTCTAATGCTTAAACCAAAAATAAAGAAAAGGTGAGTGCCCCTAAGAAAAGGCATTGAAGCTTAAGGAAGTCTATGCGGAACAAAACTAAAACTGAACTGGCTACAAAGTAAACAAAAACCGGCCTGCTGGACGACAGCAAAAACTTGCTGTGGAGCAAAGACAGTGTTCGTCCGAACATGACATGACAATCAACAATGTCCTCACAAAGACGGATACAAACAACTGAAATCTTCTTGATCGCTCAAAGGAAGATATGGAACTGTTACAGGAAAATATAAAAAAAAAAAAAGAGAAAAAAACAACAAAATAGGAGCGCAAGACAAGAACTAAAACACTACACACAGGAAAACCGCAAAAAAACCCTCCAAATAAATCAGGGTGTGATGTGATAGGTGGTTTAAAGCAGTGGTTCTTAACCTGAGTTCGATTGAACCCTAGGGGTTCAGTAGGTGGCAGCCGGTAGTTATTTGCTTTGTATTTGTCGGAAACAGCGGGAGGCAGGGTGCAGGTAAGAAAAGATGTCTAATGCTTAAACCAAAAATACACAAAAGGTGAGTGCCCCTAAGAAAATGCATTGAAGCTTAGGGAAGGCTGTGCGGAACAGAACTAAAACTGAACTGGCTACAAAGTAAACAAAAACCGGAATGCTGGACGACAGCAAAAACTTGCTGTGGGAGCAAAGAAAATGTACGTCCGAACATGACATGACAATCAACAATGTCCCCACAAAGACGGATACAAACAACTGAAATCTTCTTGATCGCTCAAAGGAAGATATGAAACTGTTAAAGGAAAATACCAAAAAAAAAGAGAAAAAGCCAACAAAATAGGAGTGCAAGACAAGAATTAAAACACTACACACAGGAAAACAGCAAAAAAACTCCAAATAAGTCAGTGGGTGAAGTGATAGGTGGTTTAAAGCAGTGGTTCTTAACCTGAGTTCGATTGAACCCTAGAGGTTCAGTAGGTGGCAGCCGGTAGCTAATTGCTTTGTAGATGTCGGAAACAGCAGGAGGCAGTGTGCAGGTACAAAAGGTGTCTAATGCTTAAACCAAAAATAAACAAAAGGTGAGTGACCCTAAGAAAAGCCATTGAAGATTAGGGAAGGCTATGCGGAACAAAACTAAAACTTAACTGGCTACAAAGTAAACAAAAACTGGCTTGCTGGACGACAGCAAAAACTTGCTGTGGAGCTAAGACAGTGTTCGTCCGAACATGACATGACAATCAACAATGTCCCCACAAAGACGGATACAAACAACTGAAATCTTCTTGATCGCTCAAAGGAAGATATGAAACTGTTACAGGAAAATATAGAAAAAAACAACAAAATAGGAGCGCAAGACAAGAACTAAAACACTACACACAGGAAAACCGCAAAAAAACCCTCCAAATAAATCAGGGTGTGATGTGATAGGTGGTTTAAAGCAGTGGTTCTTAACCTGAGTTCGATTGAACCCTAGGGGTTCAGTAGGTGGCAGCCGGTAGTTATTTGCTTTGTATTTGTCGGAAACAGCGGGAGGCAGTGTGCAGGTAAGAAAAGATGTCTAATGCTTAAACCAAAAATACACAAAAGGTGAGTGCCCCTAAGAAAATGCATTGAAGCTTAGGGAAGGCTGTGCGGAACAGAACTAAAACTGAACTGGCTACAAAGTAAACAAAAACCGGAATGCTGGACGACAGCAAAAACTTGCTGTGGGAGCAAAGAAAATGTACGTCCGAACATGACATGACAATCAACAATGTCCCCACAAAGACGGATACAAACAACTGAAATCTTCTTGATCGCTCAAAGGAAGATATGAAACTGTTAAAGGAAAATACCAAAAAAAAAGAGAAAAAGCCAACAAAATAGGAGTGCAAGACAAGAATTAAAACACTACACACAGGAAAACAGCAAAACAACTCCAAATAAGTCAGTGGGTGAAGTGATAGGTGGTTTAAAGCAGTGGTTCTTAACCTGAGTTCGATTGAACCCTAGAGGTTCAGTAGGTGGCAGCCGGTAGCTAATTGCTTTGTAGATGTCGGAAACAGCAGGAGGCAGTGTGCAGGTAAAAAAGGTGTCTAATGCTTAAACCAAAAATAAACAAAAGGTGAGTGACCCTAAGAAAAGCCATTGAAGATTAGGGAAGGCTATGCGGAACAAAACTAAAACTGAACTGGCTACAAAGTAAACAAAAACTGGCTTGCTGGACGACAGCAAAAACTTGCTGTGGAGCAAAGACAGTGTTCGTCCGAACATGACATGACAATCAACAGTGTCCCCACAAAGACGGATACAAACAACTGAAATCTTCTTGATCGCTCAAAGGAAGATATGAAACTGTTACAGGAAAATATAAAAAAAAAAAGAGAAAAAACAACAAAATAGGAACGCAAGACAAGAATTAAAACACTACACACAGGAAAACAGCAAAAAAAAAAAAAAACTCCAAATAAGTCAGGGGGTGATGTGACAGGTGGTTTAAAGCAGTGGTTCTTAACCTGAGTTCGATTGAACCCTAGGGCTTCAGTAGGTGGCAGCCAGTTTCTAATTGCTTTGTATTTGTCGGAAACAGTGGGAGGCAGTGTGCAGGTAAAAAAGATGTCTAATGCTTAAACCAAAAACAAACAAAAGGTGAGTGCCCCTAAGAAAATGCATTGAAGCTTAGGGAAGGCTGTGCGGAACAGAACTAAAACTGAACTGGCTACAAAGTAAACAAAAACCGGAATGCTGGACGACAGCAAAAACTTGCTGTGGGAGCAAAGAAAATGTACGTCCGAACATGACATGACAATCAACAATGTCCCCACAAAGACGGATACACACAACTGAAATCTTCTTGATCGCTCAAAGGAAGATATGAAACTGTTACAGATAAATACCAAAAAAAAAAAAAAGAGAAAAAGCCACCAAAATAGGAGCGCAAGACAAGAACTAAAACACTACACACAGGAAAACAGCAAAAAAAACCTCCAAATAAGTCAGGGGGTGATGTGATAGGTGGTTTAAAGCAGTGGTTCTTAACCTGAGTTCGATTGAACCCTATTGGTTCAGTAGGTGGCAGCCGGTAGCTAATTGCTTTGTATTTGTCGGAAACAGCGGGAGGCAGGGTGCAGGTAAAAAAGATGTCTAATGCTTAAACCAAAAATAAACAAAAGGTGAGTGCCCCTAAGAAAAGGCATTGAAGCTTAGGGAAGGCTATGCGGAACAAAACTAAAACTGAACTGGCTGCAAAGTAAACAAATACAGAATGCTGGACGACAGCAAAGACTTGCTGTGGACCAAAGACAATGTACGTCCGAACGTGTCATGACTGTCATTACTTGGACTTGGGTGACGGTTGTTTTCCCGAGGTGAGAAGTGATTGGAGCGGAGACTGCGTGAGAGTAATGACATATTTTAATTATAATTTTTTTAAAAAGGGCTAAACGAAAAGCGCTCACAATGGAGGTACAAAACTTGGCTATGAAAACAAACAAATACTTGCACCATGGCATGAATAACGAAAACACTTACTGTGACGGAGACAAGGGGCATGGAATCATGGGTTTGCAGAAGGGTGATGGATGGTGATGTTGCCAGGATGAACAACAGAAACAGACCGGCTTAAATAACAGTGACACGATCAGTGAAAACAGGTGTGAGACTCAACACGTGAAACTAATGGGTTGCTATGGTTACAAAAATGCTTGGTCATGCTTTTTACTGGTGACTGAGATTTGTTTTTTAAAGGGGAACATTATCAGCAGAACTATGTAAGCGTCAATATGTACCTTGATGTTGCAGAAAAAATACCATATGTTTTTTTTAACCGATTTCCGAACTCTAAAAGGGTGAATTTGGCGATTGAAACACCTTTCAATGGTTCGCTGTCGGAGCAATGACCTTTCACCCGTGACGTCACAACAGGAAGCAATCCTCCATTTTCTCAAACACATTACACACACAAGTCAAATCAGCTCTGTTATTTTCCATTTTTCAACTGTTTTCCGTACCTTGGAGACATTATGCCTCGTCGGTGTGTTGTCGGAGGGTGTAACAACACCAACTGACTTACGTGGAGTGTGCTAATCAGACATATTTGCTAACGGCATGACTGTAAGCTAATCGATGCTAACATGCTAGTTACGCTAGCTGTATGCACATATTGCATCATTATGCCTCTTTTGTAGCTATATTTGCATGCAGCCTTTCCCTCCACCCACATTTAATGCCAAACAAACACATACCAATCAACGGATTCAAGTTGCACCAGTGTCAAAAGATGCGAAAGTCCCTCGTTTGTTCCGCACACCTTACCGACGATAGCGATGCTACGACAGAGATGTGTGGATATCCTGCGACACTAAAAAGCAGATGCGTTTCCAACAAAAAAGTCAACGAAATCCCAAAGGTGAGTTTTGTTGATGTTATTGACTTATGTACTAATCAGACATATTTGCTCACGGCATGACTGGAAGCTAATCGATGCTAACATGCTAGTTACGCTAGCTGTATGCACATATTGCATCATTATGCCTCATTTGTAGCTATATTTGCATGCAGCCTTTCCCTCCACCCACATTTAATGCCAAACAAACACATACCAATCGACGGATTCAAGTTGCACCAGTGTCAAAAGATGCGAAAGTCCCTCGTTTGTTCCGCACACCTTACCGACGATAGCGATGCTGCGACAGAGATGTGTGGATATCCTGCGACACTCAAAGCAGATGCGTTTCCAACGATAAAGTCAACGAAATCACAAAGGTGAGTTTTGTTGATGTTATTGACTTATGTGCTAATCAGACATATTTAGTCACGGCATGACTGGAAGCTAATCGATGCTGACATGCTAGTTACGCTAGCTGTATGTACATATTGCATCATTATGCCTCAATTGTAGCTATATTTGCATGCAGCCTTTCCCTCCACCCACATTTAATGCCAAACAAACACATACCAATCGTTGGTTAGAAGGCGATCGCCAAATTCGTCCTTGCTTCCTCCCGTGCCGCTGTCTGTCTTGATATGGCTCAATAGCTTCAGTTTCTTCTGTAATTTTGTTTCAATACATGCGTAATCTGTTGAATCGCTGTAAGCTAAAATCCGAGTCTGAATCCGAGCAACTCTGCTATACCTTTCTGTGCTATCCGCCATGTTTGTTTCTGTCGGCTTCACGCAGTGACGTCGCAGGTGTGGCTCTAACGACGGTTAAAATCAGGCACTTTGATGCCGTTTTTCGGGATATTGCGTGATGGGTAAAATTTTGAGAAAAACTTCGCAAAATAAAATAAGCCACTGGTAACTGATTTTTATGGGTTTTAACCCTTCAGAAATTGTGATAATCCATCCATCCATCTCCTACCGCTTATTCCCTTTTGGGGTCGCGGGGGGCGCTGGCGCCCATCTCAGCTACAATCGGGCGGAAGGCGGGGTACACCCTGGACAAGTCGCCACCTCATCGCAGGGCCAACACAGATAGACAGACAACATTCACACACTAGGGCCAATTTAGTGTTGCCAATCAACCTATCCCCAGGTGCATGTCTTTGGAAGTGGGAGGGGCCTATCCCCAGATGCATGTCTTTGGAGGTCGGAGGAAGCCGGAGTACCCGGAGGGAACCCACGCATTCACGGGGAGAACATGCAAACTCCACACAGAAAGATCCCGAGCCTGGATTTGAACCCAGGACTGCAGGAACTTCGTATTGTGAGGCAGACGCACTAACCCCTCTGCCACCGTGAAGCAATCAATCAATATTTACATTTATAGCCCTAAATCACAAGTGTCTCAAAGGGCTGCACAAGCCACAATGTCATCCTCGGCTCAGATCCCACATCAGGGCAAGGAAAAACTCAACCAGTCTAAGTCTATGATACACATTCGCAGACATTCAGAACCTTTTTTCAGCCAAGTTTTTAATGCAAACATGAAATCTACTCAAAGTCTTTGTATCTTGTGTGTGGGCGGTATAGCTCGGTTGGTTGAGTGGCCGTCCCAGCAACTTGAGGGTTCCAGGTTCGATCCCCACTTCTGCAAACATACTCACTGCCGTTGTGTCCTTGGGCAAGACACTTTACCCACCTGCTCCCAGTGCCACCCACACTGTCATGTCTGTTGATCATGTTTTTGTTTGGCCATGTGTTTATTTTTTGGACACTCAGTTCACAGAAAGATCCCGAGCCTGGATTTGAACCCAGGACTGCAGGAACTTCGTATTGTGAGGCAGACGCACTAACCCCTCTTTCACCGTGAAGCAATCAATCAATATTTACATTTATAGCCCTAAATCACAAGTGTCTCAAAGGGCTGCACAAGCCACAATGTCATCCCCGGCTCAGATCCCACATCAGGGCAAGGAAAAACTCAACCAGTCTAAGTCTATGATACACATTCGCAGACATTCAGAACCTTTTTTCAGCCAAGTTTTTAATGCAAACATGAAATCTACTCAAAGTCTTCGTATATTGTGGCGGTATAGCTCGGTTGGTAGAATGGCCGTCCCAGCAACTTGAGGGTTCCAGGTTCGATCCCCACTTCTGCAAACATACTCACTGCCGTTGTGTCCTTGGGCAATACACTTTACCCACCTGCTCCCAGTGCCACCCACACTGTCATGTCTGTTGATCATGTTTTTGTTTGTTTTTTGGACACTCAGTTCACAGAAAGATCCCCAGCCTGGATTTGAACCCAGGACTGCAGGAACTTCGTATTGTGAGGCAGACGCACTAACCCCTCCGCCACCGTGAAGCCCAAATTGTGATAATGTTCCCCTTTAATGATTTCTGTTGGTGGTGCGCTTCCGCATTTTTTCAACTAAAGAAATGTGCATTGGCTCAAAAACTGGTGTAGAATTTGTCTGCTAAGTAACCAACGCTGACTAAATCAGTACCTTTCTTCCTTCTAGACTCGGCAATTAGCACTCCAGATTGAAAAAAAAAAAATGGATGTTCGTTAAATTTGCATATCTTTACACGCCTGCAAAACTACAATTCTTCAATCAATCAATCAATCAATCAATGTTTATTTATATAGCCCCAAATCATAAATGTCTCAAAGGACTGCACAAATCATTACGACTACAACATCCTCGGAAGAACCCACAAAAGGGCAAGGAAAACTCACACCCAGTGGGCAGGGAGAATTCACATCCAGTGGGACGCCAGTGACAATGCTGACTATGAGAAACCTTGGAGAGGACCTCAGATGTGGGCAACCCCCCCCCTCTAGGGGACCGAAAGCAATGGATGTCGAGCGGGTCTAACATGATACTGTGAAAGTTCAATCCATAGTGGCTCCAAGACAGCAGCGAGAGTCCCGTCCACAGGAAACCATCTCAAGCGGATCAGCAGCGTAGAGATGTCCCCAACCGATACAGGCGAGCGGTCCATCCTGGGTCCCGACGAGCGGTCCATCCTGGGTCTCGACTCTGGACAGTCAGTACTTCATCCATGGTCATCGGACCGGACCCCCTCCACAAGGGAGGGGGGGACATAGGAGAAAGAAAAGAAGCGGCAGATCAACTGGTCTAAAAAGGAGGTCTATTTAAAGGCTAGAGTATACAGATGAGTTTTAAGATGAGACTTAAATGCTTCTACTGAGGTAGCATCTCGAACTGTTACTGGAGCCCGAACGGAAAACGCTCTATAGCCCGCAGACTTTTTTTGGTCTCGGAGCGGCGCTCTTTGGGTATTCGGTGGTGTGAACAAGATCCATTATTGAGGGCTAAACGAGGCCCCCGTGTTGTGATGCAGTCCAAATGTAACTGCCGGCGGAGTGGCATAATTAAGTTGGGGCCGCAAATGAGATGCGGCGCTTGTTGTGTGCTAATTGCCGAGGATTTATCCGCGCTTGTGTGGGAGGGGAAGGAGAGGCGAGGGAGGCGCGGTCGCTCCGAGACAAAATTTAATGCGATTAACATCCAGTCGCCTTCGCAGGGCAAAATCCTGGCAAGCGGCAAGATTGGCTTCTTTCCAAGCGACGCTGTGAGGCCTTCCCCCTGTGTAAGTCTGCATATTTTTGCTGATCAATACGCCACATTAAGTGTGAACGCAATGCATTTAGCGGCTAATGGCTACTATTGATGTCTGAGCCCAGAGATCTGCCTTTCCATTACATTTTTTCTGCCTCTGTCTAGCTGTGGTTTTAGCTCCCAGAATGTGGCTTGAATATCGCATTACCAGTGATGACCTCTACCTTTCCAGTGCAATGAATAGCAAAAAAATAACTACGTTTATTTTTCTGTGCCAGCTCCCAAAGCCCGTGGATTACTCAGCACAGCTCTGGTGAGTGATGAAAAACAAAGACCGGCGATAACAACTTGTTTTCGTTCTTGTTTGTTTTTCTCTCGGCGGTGAAAAGTTGAGTGCGCGGTTGTTTGTATTTCACGGGTGGTTCAGGTTTGCAGGGCCGATGGAGAGGTACCA
This sequence comes from Nerophis ophidion, assembly GCF_033978795.1. Taxonomy (NCBI): domain Eukaryota; kingdom Metazoa; phylum Chordata; class Actinopteri; order Syngnathiformes; family Syngnathidae; genus Nerophis; species Nerophis ophidion. The sequence goes on from NC_084624.1 coordinate 47,322,010, forward strand.
GGCCGAGGTGGAGCTTCAGGACCAAGGAGACAGCACCTATCTGGTTCGGCACAGGAGTAAAGAGTGCACTGAGTACGCCATTAGTATAAAGTAAGTCATTGCATTGCTTGGGCTACTAAAGTCCTGGAACCAGTTCTGAAGTTTAAAATGTTTTTCAGGCTTATTTATTCCCAGATTTCCTAGAAAGATCCATGTTTGACAACCGTTCCTTTTAGGATACTTTCTTGTTTAACGTCTACGGATGTTCTCTTTCATCCAAGTCAGTTTGTCTTGCCTTTCGCCGAGCAGTCATAGATTTAGATTGGTCAGATGTAGTCTAGATTCTGGATTAAACTTCGTAGAAGGATCCATGTTTGACAACACTTCCTTTTAGGATACTTTCTTGTTTAAAGTATATCGATGTTTTCATTCATCCAAGCCATTGTTTTCTCAGGGCATTTACTCGATTGCAGCCGGACTGGTCAGTTTGTCTTGCCTTTCGCCGAGCAGTTAATGCTCATAGATTTAGATTGGTCAGATCTGGTCTAGTTTCTGTATTAAACTTCCTAGAACGATCCATGTTTGACAAAACTTCCTTTTAGGATACTTTCTTGATCTTGTGGGTTCTTCCGAGGATGTTGTAGTCGTAATGATTTGTGCAGTCCTTTGAGACATTTGTGATTTGGGGCTATATAAATAAACATTGATTGATTGATTGATTAAAGTCTACGGATGTTCTCGTTCGTCCAAGTCATTGTGTTCTCAGGGCATTTACTCGATCGCAGCCGGACTGGTCAGTTTGTCTTGCCTTTCGCCGAGCAGTCATAGATTTAGATCGGTCAGATCTGGTCTAGTTCCTGTATTAAACTTCCTAGAACGATCCATGTTTGACAAAACTTCCTTTTAGGATACTTTCTTGATCTTGTGGGTTCTTCCGAGGATGTTGTAGTCGTAATGATTTGTGCAGTCCTTTGAGACATTTGTGATTTGGGGCTATATAAATAAACATTGATTGATTGATTGATTGATTGATTAAAGTCTACGGATGTTCTCGTTCGTCCAAGTCATTGTGTTCTCAGGGCATTTACTCGATCGCAGCCGGACTGGTCAGTTTGTCTTGCCTTTCGCCGAGCAGTCATAGATTTAGATCGGTCAGATCTGGTCTAGTTTCTGTATTAAAGTTCCTAGAACGATCCATGTTTGACAAAACTTCCTTTTAGGATTCTTTCTTGTTTAAAGTCTACGGATGTTCTCATTCATCCAAGTCATTGTGTTCTTAGGGCATTCACTCGATCGCAGCTTGGACTGGTCAGTTTGTCTTGCCTTTCGCCGAGCAGTCATAGATTTAGATCGGTCAGATCTGGTCTAGTTTCTGTATTAAACTTCCTAGAACGATCCATGTTTGACAAAACTTCCTTTTAGGATACTTTCTTGATCTTGTGGGTTCTTCCGAGGATGTTGTAGTCGTAATGATTTGTGCAGTCCTTTGAGACATTTGTGATTTGGGGCTATATAAATAAACATTGATTGATTGATTGATTGATTGATTAAAGTCTACGGATGTTCTCGTTCGTCCAAGTCATTGTGTTCTCAGGGCATTTACTCGATCGCAGCCGGACTGGTCAGTTTGTCTTGCCTTTCGCCGAGCAGTCATAGATTTAGATCGGTCAGATCTGGTCTAGTTTCTGTATTAAACTTCCTAGAAAGATCCATGTTTGACAACACTTCCTTTTAGGATACTTTCTTGATTAAAGTCTACGGATGTTCTCGTTCGTCCAAGTCATTGTGTTCTCAGGGCATTTACTCAATCGCAGCCGGACTGGTCAGTTTGTCTTGCCTTTCTCTGAGCAGTCATAGATTTAGATTGGTCAGATCGAGTCTAGATTCTGGATTAAATTTCCTAGAAGGATCCATGTTTGACAAAACTTCCTTTTAGGATTCTTTCTTGTTTAAAGTCTACGGATGTTTTCATTCATCCAAGTCATTGTGTTCTTAGGGCATTCACTATATCGCAGCCGGACTGGTCAGTTTGTCTTGCCTTTCGCCGAGCAGTCATAGATTTAGATTGGTCAGACCTAGTCTAGTTTCTGGATTAAACTTCCTAGAAGGATCCATGTTTGACAACACTTCCTTTTAGGATACAGTCTTGTTAAAAGTCTACGGATGTTCTCATACATCCAAGTCATTGTGTTCTCAGGGCAATCACTCGATCGCAGCTGGACTGGTGAGTTTGTCTTGCCTTTCGCCGAGCAGTCATAGATTTAGATTGGTCAGATCTAGTCTAGTTTCTGGATTAGACTTTGTAGAAGGATCCATGTTTGACAACACTTCCTTTTAGGATACTTTCTTGATTAAAGTATACGGATGTCCTCGTTCATCCAAGTCATTGTGTTCTCAGGGCATTTACTCGATCGCAGCCGGACTGGTCAGCTTGTCTTGCCTTTCGCCGAGCAGTCATAGATTTACATTGGTCAGATCCAGTCTAGATTCTGGATTAAACTTCATAGAAGGATCCATAGTTAACAAAACTTCCTTTTAGGATACTTTTCTTGTTTAAAGTCTACGGACGTTTTCGTTCGTCCAAGACATTGTGTTCTCAGGGCATCCACTCGATCGCAGCCGGACTGGTCAGTTTGTCTTGCCTTTCGCCGAGCAGTTCTTGCTCATAGATTTAGATTGGTCAGATCTATTCTAGTTTCTGTATTAAACTTCCTGGATGGATCCATGGTGGAAAGATCTGTTGTTTACCTTGAATTGATTAATGTGGACCCCGACTTAAACAAGTTGAAAAAACTTATTGGGGTGTTACCATTTAGTGGTCAATTGTACGGACTATGTACTGTACTGTGCAATCTACTAATAAAAGTTTCAAACAATCAATCAATCAAAGATAGGTCATTGTTGGATGGGATTTCTTGGATGGATCCAAGTTCAACGAAGTTGTCTGGAACGATCTGCTTTTATCTGAACTAGCTTAATGGATGAGTGATGAGAGTTGGACTGAAAAAACGAAAACATTTGGACTGATCTTCCAGGAAGTACCATGATTGGATTGGATTTCTAGAATGGATCCACATATGACTAATGCTCGGTCTTAAATTTGACTTCCAGTTTTTTCTAGGATTTGTTTTTGACTGACATAATAGATTGGATTTTCTAGATGTCATCCTTGATTTGACTTGCAGGTTGTATCCAGATTCAAACTGTCTCCCTTTGATGTATTTAATAGGGATCCGGCCTTAATCCGTTCTTCCTTGATCTTCGTGGAGCCATTACTGTTTGATTGGACATTCTAGTTTGGAACAAGGTTTGAGTCAATCTTCCAAATCCATTTCTTAATTGGATTTTCTGGATGTTTTCAATCTTGACTGAACCTCCTGGTTAAATTTGGTCTTTATTGGACTTTCTGTTTGGGCCGGTGTTTGACTGGCAGATCATGATGTTGTAGTTCTGCAGGACTTTGAATAGATGAAGAAGCAACCATGTCAGTAAGAATGTTAATCAGGTTGAGAACACTTTCTTCTTATTAGTGATTTCAGCTCGAGTCAACCATAACAGCTAAATCGCAAAGCATTTCCCGTATTGTTCTGCACAGTGTGAAGGATTGAGGGGGTTTGTAGGTAGTACATTATGGTAGAAAGCTAGTGTAGATAATTGATTCAGCAGGCAAACAATTCATTAGTCAAGGTTAGCACATTATGCTGCACTGCTTCACTCTTTACGTGGTGCTCAGCCCTAGATGCTATTATGCAAAACACAATAGAGATGAACTGCCTGCTGCTTGAGGTGCTCATAGAAAAATCAGTGGATTACACACAAAAGGTTTTAATTTCCCACCGACTGTTTGTGTCATTTTCTTTGGGCTTTGCATACTGATGATGCAGGCGCTCCTCTCTGACAAAACATTTATATTATTTCACGCAATTCTGCACCCTGAGCACTTGGTATTATTCTTTGTTTGTTTTATTTTTTTAAAGCGTGACTTTCTTCGTTTAAAGAAAGCACTTCATGACCCTTCGGGAAGTGTGAATCACAAATAACTACATCATTTGTTATGTTACATACAGTATGGTGAAGGAGAGTTTCCTATAAGAAACAATGTAAGCATGAATAATTGGTTCCAGCCTCGAAAAAAGTCCCCGTTTTAGTAAAAGAATGCAGACTTGAAGGCACATCAAACAAACATAACAATGGGATTAAACAACGAAGCAAACTAAACTGTGACTCTGCGCACACACGAAAGTCTCTTAGGGGCTCTCAAAAACATTAACAACAATCCATTATCCTCTGCTTATCCGAGGTTGGGTCGCGGGGGCAGCAGCCTAAGCAGGGAAGCCCAGACTTCCCTCTCCCCAGCCACTTCGTCCAGCTCTTCCCGGCGGATCCCAAGGCGATCCCAGGCCAGCCGGGAGACATAGTCTTCCCAATGTGTCCTGGGTCTTCCTTGTGGCCTCCTACCGGTTGTACGTGCCCTAAACACCTCCCTAGGGAGGCATTTGGGTGGCATCCTGACCAGATACCCGAACCACCTCATCTGGCTCCTCTCCATGTGGAGGAGCAGCGGCTTTACTTTGAGTTCCTCCCAGATGGCAGAGCTTCTCACCCTATCTCTAAGGGAGAGACCTGCCACCCGGTGGAGGAATCTCATTTCGGCCGATTGTACCCATGTGTGGAGGCGGTTGTGGCCCGCGGGTCTGCCGCGGAACGGGGTGTGCAAGGACCGGCTTCGAAGACAGTGACAGGTGAGTCGATGGCCCAGGTGGGCCTTGTCATCTACTCTCCTGTCGCCTTTATTAGCAGCAGCCGGAATGAGACACGGAAGTTGGAGTGTTAGCTGCGGATAAGCGGACGCAGGAGGTAAAGACATTGTGCTGGAAAGCAGGAGTCAATCAATCAATCAATGTTTATTTATATAGCCCTAAATCCCAAGTGTCTCAAAGGGCTGTTCGGTAGAGCCCACATAAGGGCAAAGAAAAACTCACCCCAGTGGGACGTTGGTGACAGTGACAATGATGACTACGAGGAACCTTGGAGCGAACCCCCAGCCCCCCAAGGGGACCAAAAGCAATGAATGTCGAGCGGGTCTAACATGATATTGTGAAAGTCCAATCCATAGTGGATCTAACATAACGGTGAGAGTCCAGTCCAAAGTGGATCCAAAAAAAGTAGCGAGAGTCCCGTCCATAGTGGAGCCAGCAGGAAACCATCCCAAGCGGAGGCGGATCAGCAGCGCACAGATGTCCCCGACCGATACACAAGCACTGTCCATCCTGGGTCCCGACTCTGGACAGCCAGTACTTCATCCATGGCCACCGGACCTGTGTCCCTCCCCTCCATAAGGGAGAGGGGGACAGAGGAGAAAAAGAAAAGAAACGGCAGATCAACTTGTCTAAGCCTATTGATATTTATGAAAAATAACAGTTTTATACCCTGAATTCCGGGCTCTCCTGGCAGTGTGTGGTGGTCTGAAGAACCCACTATAGGGCAACCTCTACACCGTGATCTTGTCCTTTCGGTCATGACCCAAAGCTCATGACCATAGGTGAGGATGGGAACGTAGATCGACCGGTAAATTGAGAGCTTTGCCTTCCGGCTCAGCTCCTTCTTCACCACAACGGATCGATACAATGTCCACATTACTGAAGACGCCGCTCAGACTTTCAAAACTTATAGTTATCGATGCTTTTGATCAGAAGGAGCTGCGCATGGACTTCATTTACAAGTAAAGGTAAGACCATATAAATGTTTTTTTTATTAAATGTGCTTTTCATGACGGTATCCTTACATCACACTCAAATTTATAAGTGCAGGCCTAAATTTACCGCATGCCTTTGGTAAACGCAGGAGTGAGACGAGGTTTTAAATTAATTGGCGCCCCGGTGGCAATTCAAGGAAATGCGGTAAGACCAATTCAAAGAATTTAAATAAGATCCCTCAACACGCTCATCACGAATGTCCCTTTTGCAATAACGAGGCTTCAACAAGGAGCGTTCCGTCTAATCGAGCGGAACCGTGGACTGGTCATGTCTGTGTCGTGAGTGATACGCACGAGAGGGAGAAGGAGGGTGGAGCAAAGGTGTCTCATCCGTCTTCATGTGTTATTCAGCCCATAACTCAGTCGGCATCAATAATAGATCCCGCAGCATGTATTTATAATGTAGCTGTGAATTGGCAAATCTGCACCGGTGGAGATTTACGATGCATTCAACATGCCGGAGACTTTACAAAGCACGGAATGGAATACGTTGCTTTGTTCCATTCCAAGGTTAGGCCCCCGTCGCATTCCAACACCTGGGAACATCCTCACTTGTAGTCGAGGTGTCAGAGCAGAACAAAGCTTTGTTCCTTTTCGGTTTGAAGTTGACCGATAAGAATCTATCGCTGCTAAATATTAAGCAGGCAGATAAAATCCCAAACCTGCTACACTGCGTCACTTCAACTTCTGACTTATACGTACGTTCATGGTTGGGGGTCTACTTGATGCAGACTTCAAGTCAATGGATGGTGGCCAAAATACCTCAAGTGGTCTGACATCAACTTACTTACTGCTGCTGGCCCAATGTGGACTGGACTATCACACTATTATGTTAGATCCACTATGGACTGGACTCTCACACTATTATGTTAGATCCACTATAGACTGGACTCTCACTATTCTATTAGATCCACTATGGACTGGACTCTCACTATCATGCTAGATCCACTAGGGACTGAACTCTCACACTATTATGTTAGATCCACTATGGACTGGACTCTCACACTATTATGTTAGATCCACTATGGACTGGACTCTCACTATTATGTTAGATCCACTATGGACTGGACTCTCACACTATTATGTTAGATCCACTATGGACTGGACTCTCACACTATTATGTTAGATCCACTATGGACTGGACTCTCACTATTATGTTAGATCCACTATGGACTGGACTCTCACACTACTATGTTAGATCCACTATGGACTGGACTCTCACACTACTATGTTAGATCCACTATGGACTGGACTCTCACATTACTATGTTAGATCGACTATGGACTGGACTCTCACACTATTATGTTGGATCCACTATGGACTGGACTATCACACTATTATGTTAGATCCACTATGGACTGGACTCTCACTATTATGTTAGATCCACTATGGACTGGACTCTCACACTATTATGTTAGATCCACTATGGACTGGACTCTCACTATTATGTTAGATCCACTATGGACTGGACTCTCACACTATTATGTTAGATCCACTATGCACTGGACTCTCACATTACTATGTTAGATCGACTATGGACTGGACTCTCACACTATTATGTTAGATCCACTATGGACTGGACTCTCACACTACTATGTTAGATCGACTATGGACTGGACTCTCACACTATTATGTTAGATCCACTATGGACTGGACTCTCACACTACTATGTTAGATCCACTATGGACTGGACTCTCACATTACTATGTTAGATCCACTATGGACTGGACTCTCACACTATTATGTTAGATCCACTATGGACTGGACTCTCACATTATTAACTAGATCTACTCAACGTCCTCTGCACCGGTCGGCTGGGGAGAGGGAAGTCTGGGCCTCTCTGCTTAGGCTGCTGCCCCCGCAACCCAACCTCGGATAAGCGGAAGATAGTTGAGAAATGGGACTAATTTAGTCCAATCAATGACGGTTAGTGTTTTAGGTATCGTGGTTCATTGTCATTTAAGTGACCATGTATTGCTTTTAAAGACAATTACAAATATATATAAATATTGAACAAGGTGATTGAGAAAAATTAGGTGATTGTCATCTGAATTCTGGATTTTATTTTGATTCTCGAGTTGATTTGGTCTGCAAAACCGCTCGATTATACTCAAATTTATATCAATATGATAATTATTGTGCATGTTTTTTCCTATGTGGTGATGTGAGGGCGTCCGCCATGTTTTGAGACAAGACGGAGCCAGTGGCGAGGGTTTTGGCGACAGACCTTCGTGACTTTCAACACGGGAGCTTGAAGCGTGTCTACTTGATTAGCAGCTCATGTCTTATTCATCTCACTCAGGTTCAACCACACAGTCAAGCACATTAAGATTCTGACCAAGGACGGCTGCTTCTACCTCGAAGAGAGTCGCCTCTTCAAGACCGTGCTGGTAATGCCCGGGATGGGGGTGGGGGGGCGGTGTTCTGTAAAGTCCATCATGCACTCGTGCAAATGTTCTCATTTATAATTACATTGAAATGATTGGTTGTCAATCATTAGCCAAACACTGAGATTATTATACTGTTGTACTTGAGTAAATTTATTTTTTTTGTAAATATTTTATTTTTACATTATTAGATTTTTTACATTATTTATTATATTTTTACATTAATTATTATATTTTTTACATTATATAATATATTTGTTTTTAACATGTATTATTTAATTTTTTTCTACATTTGTTGTTTTTGTTAATGGTCATTATCTAAACTCTGAGATTGTTATACTATTGTACTTGAGTAAATTCTATTTTTTTTGTAAATATTTTATTTTTACATTAACTATTATGTTTTTTACATTATTTTGGATATTTTTTACATTAATTATAATATTTTTACATTATATAATATTTTTTTTTCACGTATTTCAATTTTTTCTACATTTGTTGTTTTTGTTAATGGTCATTAGCTAAAAACTGAGATTGTTATACTTTTGTCCTTGAGTAAATTCAATTTTTTTTGTAAATATTATATTTACATTAATTATGATATTTTTCACAAAATGTATTATATTTTTACGTTAATTATTATAATTTTACATTATATAATATATTTGTTTTTTATCATGTATTATTTCCATTTTTCCTACATTTGTTGTTTTTGTTAATGGTCATTAGCTAAACACTAGGATTATTATACTATTGTGCTGGAGTAAATTTTATTTTTTTGTAAATATTTTATTTTTACATTAATTATTATATTTTTACATTACATAATATATTTTTTTGTCATGTATTTAAATTTTTTCTACATTTGTTGTTTTTGTTAATGGTCGTTAGCTAAACACTGAGATTATTATACTATTGTCCATCCAGATACTATTGTACTTGAGTAAATTCTATTTTTTTTAATATTTTATTTTTACATTAACTATTATATTTTTTACATTATTTTTGATATTTTTTACATTAAATGTAATATTTTTACATTGTATACTATTTTTTTGTCATGTATTTCAATTTTTTCTACATTTGTTGTTTTTGTTAATGGTCATTATCTAAACTCTGAGATTGTTATACTATTGTACTTGAGTAAATTCTATTTTTTTTGTAAATATTTTATTTTTACATTAACTATTATGTTTTTTACATTATTTTGGATATTTTTTACATTAATTATAATATTTTCACATTATATAATATTTTTTTTTCACGTATTTCAATTTTTTCTACATTTGTTGTTTTTGTTAATGGTCATTAGCTAAAAACTGAGATTGTTATACTTTTGTCCTTGAGTAAATTCAATTTTTTTTGTAAATATTATATTTACATTAATTATGATATTTTTCACAAAATGTATTATATTTTTACGTTAATTATTATAATTTTACATTATATAATATATTTGTTTTTTATCATGTATTATTTCCATTTTTCCTACATTTGTTGTTTTTGTTAATGGTCATTAGCTAAACACTAGGATTATTATACTATTGTGCTGGAGTAAATTTTATTTTTTTGTAAATATTTTATTTTTACATTAATTATTATATTTTTACATTACATAATATATTTTTTTGTCATGTATTTAAATTTTTTCTACATTTGTTGTTTTTGTTAATGGTCGTTAGCTAAACACTGAGATTATTATACTATTGTCCATCCAGATACTATTGTACTTGAGTAAATTCTATTTTTTTTAATATTTTATTTTTACATTAACTATTATATTTTTTACATTATTTTTGATATTTTTTACATTAAATGTAATATTTTTACATTGTATACTATTTTTTTGTCATGTATTTCAATTTTTTCTACATTTGTTGTTTTTGTTAATGGTCATTAGCTAAACACTGAGATTGTTATACTTTTGTCCTTGAGTAAATTCTATTTTTTTTGTAAATATTATATTTACATTAATTATTATATTTTTAACATAATTTATTATATTTTACATTAATGATGAGGATTTTACATTATATAATATATTTGTTTTTTATCATATATTATTTCCATTTTTTCTACATTTGTTGTTTTTGTTAATGGTCATTAGCTAAACACTGAGATTATTATACTTTTGTACTTGAGTAAATTCTATTTTTTTGTAAATATTTTATTTTTACCTTAACTATTATATTTTTTTACATTATTTATTATATTTTTTACATTAAATGTAATATTTTTACATTGTATACTATTTTTTTGTCATGTATTTCAATTTTTTCTACATTTGTTGTTTTTGTTAATGGTCATTAGCTAAACACTGAGATTGTTATACTATTGTCCTTGAGTAAATTCTATTTTTTTGTAAATATTATATTTACATTATTTATTATATTTTTAACATAATTTATTATATTTTTACATTAATTATGATGATTTTAAATTAAATAATATATTTGTTTTTTATCATGTATTATTTCCATTTTTCCTACATTTGTTGTTTTTGTTAATGGTCATTAGCTGAACACTGAGATTATTATACTATTGTGCTTGAGTAAATTCTATTTTTTGTTATTATTATATTTTTACATTATTATATTTTTTACATTATTTATTATATTTTTACATTAATTATTATATTTTTACATTATATATTTGTTTTTATCATGTATTATTTCATTTTTTTTCTACATTTGTTGTTTTTGTTAATGGTCGTTAGCTAAACACTGAGATTGTTATACTATTGTGCTTGAGTAAATTCTATTTTTTTGTAAATATTATATTTACATTATTTATTATATTTTTAACATAATTTATTATATTTTTACATTAATTATGATGATTTTAAATTGAATAATATATTTGTTTTTTATCATGTATTATTTCCATTTTTCCTACATTTGTTGTTTTTGTTAATGGTCATTAGCTAAACACTGAGATTGTTATACTATTGTGCTTGAGTAAATTCTATTTTTGTAAATATTATGTTTTTACATTAATTATTATACTTTTTTACATTGTTATATTTGTACATTAATTATTGTATTTCTACATTATATAATATATTTGTTTTTATCATGTATTATTTAAACCTTTTCTACATTTGTTGTTTTTGTTAATGGTCATTAGCTAAACACTGAGATTATTATACTTTTGTACTTGAGTAAATTCTATTTTTTTGTAAATATTTTATTTTTACCTTAACTATTATATTTTTTTACATTATTTATTATATTTTTTACATTAAATGTAATATTTTTACATTGTATACTATTTTTTTTGTCATGTATTTCAATTTTTTCTACATTTGTTGTTTTTGTTAATGGTCGTTAGCTAAACACTGAGATTGTTATACTATTGTCCTTGAGTAAATTCTATTTTTTTGTAAATATTATATTTACATTATTTATTATATTTTTAACATAATTTATTATATTTTTACATTAATTATGATGATTTTAAATTGAATAATATATTTGTTTTTTATCATGTATTATTTCCATTTTTTCTACATTTGTTGTTTTTGTTAATGGTCATTAGCTAAACACTGAGATTATTATACTATTGTACTTGAGTAAATTTTATTTTTTTTGTAAATATTTTATTTTTACATTATTATATTTTTTACATTATTTATTATATTTTTACATTAATTATTATATTTTTACATTACATAATTTTTTTTTTGTCATGTATTTCAATTTTTTCTACATTTGTTGTTTTTGTTAATGGTCGTTAGCTAAACACTAAGATTATTATACTATTGTACTTGAGTAAATTCTATTTTTTTGTAAATATTTTATTTTTAAATTAACTATTATATTTTTTACATTATTTTTGATATTTTTTACATTAATTATAATATTTTTCCATTATTTAATATTTTTTTGTCACGTATTTCAATTTTTTCTACATTTGTTGTTTTTGGTAATGGTCATTAGCTAAACACTGAGATTGTTATACTTTTGTACTTGAGTAAAGTAGATTTTTTTGTAAATATTATATTTTTACATTAAATATTATATTTTTTTACAGTATTATATTTTTACATTAATTATTATATGTTTACATTATATATTTGCTTTTATCATTTATTATTTCAATTTTTTCTACATTTGTTGTTTTTGTTAATGGTTTCATTTGGAGATGTCCGATAATATCGGCAGGCCGATACATGCTTTAAAATGTAATATCGGAAATGATTGGTATCGGTTTCCAAATTATCGGTATCAGTTTTTAAAAAAGTAAAATATATGACTTCTTAAAACTCCGCTGTGTACACGGACGTAGGGAGAAGTACAGAGAGCCAATAGGCTTTTCACACACACACACACACACACACAAGTGAATGCAAGGCATACTTGGTCAACAGCCATACAGGTCACACTGAGGGTGGCCGTTTGAACATCTTTAACACTGTTACAAATATGCGCCACACTGGGAACCCACACCAAAACAAGAATGACAAACACATTTTGGGAGAACATCCACACCGTAACACAACATAAACACAACAGAACAAATACCCAGAACCCCTTGCAGCAATAACTCTTCAGGGACGCTACAATATACTTCCGCCCACCTCAACCTCCTCATGCTCTCGCAGGGAGAGCATGTCCCAAATTCCAAGCTGCTGTTTTGAGGCATGTTTTATAAAAATTAATGCACTTTGTGACATCAATAATAAAAATGGCAGTGCCATTGTAGCTGAGATACATTGTTTAATGCATCCAGCAGGGGGCATCACAACACAATTAGGCATAATAATGTGTTCTTTTCACACAGTATATATTGGTATCAGTTGATATCGGTATCGGTAATTAAGAGTTGGACAATTTCGGATATCGGCAAAAAAAGCTATTATCGGACATCTCTAGTTTTATTACCAAATGCTGAATAAATAACAAATACTAATACAATTACTTCATTTTAAAATAGTGCAAATACAAAAAAAATATTTAACAAAAAGTTGTAACTATGCATATGCTGTAAAAAGAATTGAGTAAAACCACACAAATACTTAAAATGTGAATTAACTGGAATTCCAAAATGCAACACTGTCCACAAACATTGCAGCTATACAGTAAAAATGACAAAACATGCTAAAATATAAATTCCATTAATCTTGCATTCTGAAAGTATTTTTATTGATTGCACATTGCAATAAAAGGCAGTAATTAGTTTTGCATATTCTTTCCACACACAAACATTTGTTTTAATTTTGCCTTGTTTTTTTACTGATATGCATTTTTCTTGTTTTTCGCGTTTGTTTTTTTTTTCTTTCTTGCAGGACTTGGTGGAATACTACAAGCAGCATTCGTTAAAAGAAGGCTTCAGCAGTCTCGACACCACTCTGCGAGTCCCTTACCGGGAATTCAACAACGAGAACTCGCCTTGGGCCCAGACCAAGACTGGCAGCAGTAAGTCTGCATTGCAAACTTCATCTCGACAGGTGGAAACACTGGGAATTAAAACAACATCTTGAAAAAAATATTTGAATTCCGTTTCCATATTAGTTGGGAAATGGTGTTAGATGTAAATATAAACAGAATACAATGATTTGAATGCACTACAAAGACAACATATTTGATGTTCAAACTGATAAAACATGTTTTTTTGCAAATAATCATTAACTTTAGAATTTGATGCCGGCAACACGTCACAAAGAAGTTGGGAAAGGTGGCAATAAATACTGATAAAGCTGAGGAATGTTCATCACACACTTATTTGGAACATCCCACAGGTGTGCAGGCTAATTGGGAACAGGTGGGTGCCATGATTGGCTATAAAAACAGCTTCCATGAAATGCTAAGTAATTCACAAACAAGGATGGGGCGAGGTACACCCCTTTGTCCACAAATTGTCGAACAGTTTTAGAGCAACATTTCTCAACGAGCTATTGCAAGGAATTTAGGGATTTTACCATCTACGGTCCGTAAAATCATCAAAAGTTTCAGAGAATCTGGAGAAATCACTGCCCGTAAGCGACGATATTACGGACCTTTGATCCCTCAGGCGGTACTGTATAAAAAACCGACATCAGTGTGTAAAGGATATCACCACATGGGCTCAGGAACACTTCATAAAACCACTGTCAGTAACTACAGTTGGTCGCTACATCTGTAAGTGCAAGTTAAAACTCTACTATGCATAGCCAAACCCATTTATCAACAACATCCAGAAACGCCGCCCGAGCTCATCTGAGATGGACTGATGAAAAGTGTTCTGTGGTCTGACGAGTCCACATTTCAAATTATATTTGGAAACAGAGGACGTGGTGTCCTCCAGAGCAAAGAGGAAAATAACCATCCGGATTGTTATAGGTGCAAAGTTCAAAAGACAGCATGTGTGATGGTATGGGGGTGCATTAGTGCCCAAGGCATGGGTAACTTACACATCTGTGAAGGCACCATTAATGCTGAATGGTCCATACAGGTTTTGGGGCAACATATGTTGTCATCCAAGCAACGTTATCATGGACGCCCCTGCTTATTTCAGCAAGACAATGCCAAGCCACGTCTTACAACAGCGTGGCTTCGTAGTAAAAGAGTGCGGGTACTTTCCTGGCCCGCCTGCAGTCCAGACCTGTCTCCCATGGAAAATGTGTGGCGCATTATGAAGTGTAAAATACGACAGCGGAGACCCCGGACTGTTGAAGGACTGAAGCTCTACATAAAACAAGAATGGGAAAGAATTCCACTTTCAAAGCTTCAACAATTAGTTTCCTCAGTTCCCAAACGTTTATTGAGTGTTGTTAAAAGAAAAGGTGATGTAACACAGTGATGAACATGCCCTTTCCCAACTACTTTGGCACGTGTTGCAGCCATGAAATTCTAAGTTAATAAATATTTGCAAAAAAAAAATGAAGTTCATGAGTTTGAACATCAAATATGTTGTCTTTGTAGCATATTCAACTGAATATGGGTTGAAAAAGATTTGCAAATCATTGTATTCTGTTTATATTTACATCTAACACCATTTCACAACTCATTTGGAAACGGGGTTTGTATTAGAGATGTCCGTCAATGGCTTTTTGCCGATATTCTGATATTGTCTTACTCTTAATTACCAATTCTGATATCAACCAATACCAATATATACAGTCGTGGAATGAACACATTATTATGCCTAATTTTGTTGTGATGCCCCACTGGATGCATTAAACAATGTAACAATGTTTTCCAAAATAAATCAAAATCAAGTTATGGAAAAAAATGCTAACATGGTACTGACATATTTACTATTGAAGTCACAAAGTGCATAATTTTTTTTAACATGCCTCAACTGCAGCTTGGAATTTGGGACATGCTCTCCCAGAGAGAGCATGAGGAGGTTGAGGTGGACGGGGTTGAGGTTTAGATTGGGGGAAGTATATTGTAGCGTCCCGGAAGAGCTAGTGCTGCAAGGGGTTGTGGGTATTTGTTCTGTTGTGTTACGGTGCAGATATTCTCCCAAAATGTGTTTGTCATTCTTGTTAGGTGTGGGTTCACAGTGTGGCGCATATTTGTAACAGTGTTAAAGTTGTTTATACAGGCCACCCTCAGTGTGACCTGTATGGCTGTTGACCAAGTATGCCTTGCATTCACTTTTGTGCGTGTGATAAGCCGTAGGTATTATGTGATTGGGTGGTGCCTTTAAGGGCTCTGTACTTCTCCCTACATTTCACTTTTTGAAACCGATACCGATAATTTCCGATATTACATTTTAAAGCATTTATCGTCCGATAATACCGGCAGTCTGATGTTATCGGACACTTCTTGTTTATATCATAGGATTAGTCGGAGGCCGTATTGGTGGTGATTTTCCACTTTCAGTTGCAACTAATGTGTGTTCAATTTGGCAATGACCGCGTTAGAATGGGAAAATTTGGATCCTATTGACATGGTATACTTGCCAACCCTCCCGGGACAAATTTTCTCCCGAAAATCTCCCGAAATTCAGGCGGAACTGGGTGCCACGCCCCCTCCAGCTCCATGCGGACATGAATGAGGACAGCCTGTTTTCACGTCCGCTTTCCCACAATACAAACAGCGTGTCTGCCCAATGGCGTTATAACTGTAGAATGATCGAGGGGCGAGTTCTTGGTTTCTTATGTGGGTTTATTGTTAGGCAGTTTCATGAACAGCGCGGCAACAACACACAACAACAGCAGTCACGTTTTCGTCTACCGTAAAGCAGTTCGTCTGCCATAAACAGGAATGTTGTGACACTCTTAAACAGGACAATACTGCCATCTACTGTACATGCATATGGTTGGAAAAATAGTGACAGAGAATAGAACAAGGATGGACAATTCAACCCTTAACTCAACAATGAGTAGACGAGAGTTATGTGTGTGTGTATATGTGTAAATAAATGAACACTGAAATTAAGTATCTCTTTTATTTATATATATATATATATATATATATATATATATATATACATACAGTATATAAATATATATGAAATAATTGACTCTTAACCACGCCCCGAACCACGCCCCGCCCCCAACCAATTATATTTATACAGCGCTTTTTCTCTAATGACTCAAAGTGCTTTTACATAGTGAAAAGCGCTTTGCTTTTAGTAAGGGGGTTAAACTCGTGACCCAGGACCCCATTGAGGAGCCTCCATACATCCATAAATGTGGATGCATATGCAAAAGGGCATAATACTTATGTGTACAATAATCTATTTATTTATATCTGCACCTTTTTGCTTTTTTATCCCGCACTACAGCGAGCAAATGCACCATATTTATCTTCTTATCTCTACTGTAAAGTTCAAATTTGAATGACAATTAAAGGAAGTCTAAGTTCTATGGTACTGTCCCCTGACTAGATGGTGAAAGGATGTACTTTTGTGAGATACAGTGGGTTTATACTCACGATAGGCAGGTGTAGCCAGGTCCGTACATTTGGTCGCTAGGTTTGTGCATTATTGATGTTGGCGGTGGACGAAAGCGAA
This sequence comes from Nerophis ophidion, assembly GCF_033978795.1. NCBI lineage: Eukaryota > Metazoa > Chordata > Actinopteri > Syngnathiformes > Syngnathidae > Nerophis > Nerophis ophidion. The sequence goes on from NC_084624.1 coordinate 47,339,077, forward strand.
AGGGAAACGAATGGAGAGAAGCCTGGAAGCGCACCGTGCTCGCAGGGGGTGGACCCAGTTAGAGGCCCAATGCCCCCAGGCAGAGCACCAGGAGTCTCTCCTGGTCGGAGCGTCACACTCCACTCGCACGCCCGCCCGCCTCTCAGATGGATGCACAATCTTCCTGACAGGACACGACATGTCACTTGGACGGGCGGCCAAGTAGAGAGGAAGGAGACGAGTCTGACGGCCGCCTTTGACGCAAATCTGCGGGGAAAACCCTCACTCCCAATACTCAGGGGAAAAAAAAAAAAGTTTGCAAATAAAAAGCGGCCGGACTTAAAATTCTGTAACAAGCGTCTAGGCAAGCGCCGCAGCCGCGACAAAGTTAGCCTGTGTGTGTGTTCTGGCTATGCTTACTTAATGGGGACTTCACTCTGTTTACACACGTTTAGGGGACTTCTGACGGTATGGGGACAAAAAAAAAACAGGTCCCCTAAAGGGAAACCTTTTTGAATGATAGTCAGATCCATTCTGAAGACGCCAAACTGATTTTTAATCTTTGGCCCTGTGATGGTTGGTTCTTGTTGTTGCTCGGGTTCAGTGGACCACCCAGGAAGGACATGCTTTTGAGCAGGTTTGACTCTTTTATTTTTTCAAATAAAGCTTGTCGTTAGTGTAGGTCGGATCGCTTTGCAGCTTCTCCTTCCCACTGATCGCTCACGGTCTGCTCTTTCAGCCGCCGTCGTCGTCGTCCTCCTCTCTGGCTCGCTCTCTGTCGCTCTTTGATCGCCCTTCATCTGCTCCTGCAGGCTCTCCAACTCCTTTCTCGATCTCTCCTCCTTTTCCCCTTTTATACAGCAGGAGGAGATGAATTAATTGTGTGCCGGTGTGTCTGCCAAGCACCTGTGAAGTGAAGTGAATTATATTTATGTAGCGCTTTTTCTCTAGTGACTCAAAGCACTTTACAAAGTGAAACCCAATATCTAAGTTATATTCAAACCAGTGTGGGGGGCACTGGGAGCAGGTGGGTAAAGTGTCTTGCCCAAGGACACAACGGCAGTGACTAGGTTGGCAGAAGCGGGAATCGAACCTGCAACCCTCAAGTTGCTGGCACGGCCACTTTATCAACCGAGCTACACCGCCCTTGATTTAGACTGTGGTGGCGTCGCTCCCAGCAAGCCCAGCCTCTCCGCTCCACCGCATCCTCCGCCTCCTTGCCGCCATCTTGGGCAGGGCTGCAGCGTGCCCTGCCCCGCCGTCGGCCGGTTGGCTCCGCCTCTCCACAGGCCCACAAAACAAGTTTACTGGCTAGTTTGAGTGTGAGACGTTTGCACAGCAGGCCCCTCATCGGGCTGCAGCTGGTACATTTAAGTGGTGAAACTTCCTATAAGAGGACAGCTGTAGTGCTGTATTCTGAGGATCATGTCATATTTATTTTGAACTATTATTCCCCAGGGTCCCCAGTGAGACTGATCAGCACATTACTTCATCAATCCAGAGATTTAAAGACGTGTATGAGCTAAATGGGCAGTGGACATCTCACCTTATTTTTTGGATGCCTCCACAACCTGTAGAAAGGGTGGTCCTCACAAGTCCTGATCAAAAACTTGGTCCCCATTCCAAATGATAACCAGTGTGTGCGTGTGTGTGTGTGTGTGTGTGTGTGCGGGCGGGCGGGGGATGTCGCCGCACCCCTCATTCTCCTCCCGGCGCCGTCAGTCTGCCAGGCTTCAAAGGTGCGTTTGTTGCGTTGCTGCCATTCAGCCGCGCTCACCTTCAAGTGGCAGACTGAAGCCCCACTGCATTCTGGGATAAGTTCTCGTCTCGGTAAATCATTCGTCGCCCCCGTACACTGCCAGCCCGTGTGGGCACCGCCGAGAGACGCGTGCAATGCCAGGGAACAAAACACCAATCGAAAAAGACCAGCAAAATCGTAGTTTGGAGACAACTGTATCTTCGTTAAGATAAGGTGTTTATTTAACTACTTATTATTGGAGGTGCAAAAACATCAATCAATCAATCAATGTTTACTTATATAGCCCTAAATCACAAGTGTCTCAAAGGGCTGCACAAGCCACAACAACATCCGCGGTTCAGCACCCACATAAGGGCAAGGAAAAACTCACAACCCAGTGGGACGTCGATGAGAATGACTATGAAAAACCTTGGAGAGGACCGCAAATGTGGGTAACCCCCCCACACCCCCAGGAGAGACCGGATGCAATGGACGTCGAGTGGGTCTGACATAGTAGTCAATCAATCAATGTTTACTTATATAGCCCTAAATCACTAGTGTCTCAAAGGGCCGCACAAACCACAACACAAACCACTACGACATCCTCGGTAGGCCCACATAAGGGCAAGGAAAACTCACACCCAGTGGGACGTCGGTGACAATGATGACTATGAGAACCTTGGAGAGGAGGAAAGCAATGGATGTCGAGCGGGTCTAACATGATACTGTGAAAGTTCAATCCATAATGGATCCAACACAGTCGCGAGAGTCCAGTCCAAAGCGGATATGCAGGAAACCATCCCAAGCGGAGGCGGATCAGCAGCGCAGAGATGTCCCAAGCCGATACACAAGCGAACGGTCCATCCTGGGTCCCGACTCTGGATGAGCGGTTCATCCTGGGTCTGGACAGCCAGTACGTCATCCATGACCACCGGATCGGACCAGACCCCTCCACAAGGGAGAGTGGGACATAGAAGAAAAAGAAAAGAAACGGCAGATCAACTGGTCTAAAAAGGGAGTCTATTTAAAGGCTAGAGTATACAAATGAGTTTTAAGGTGTGAAAGTCCAGTCCATAGTGGATCTAACATAAAAGGGAGAGTCCAGTCCATAGTGGGGCCAGCAGGAGACACTCCCGAGCGGAGGGATGTCCCCAACTGATGCACAGGCGAGCGGTCCACCCCGGGTCCCGACTCAGCACTTCATCCATGGCCACCAAACCTATGCCCCCCCCCAGCCCCCATCCATGAGGGAGAGGGAGGCAGAGGAGAAAATAAAATAAACGGCAGATCAACTGGTCTAAAAAGGTTTTTTTTTAAGATGGGACTTAAATGCTTCTACTGAGGTAGCATCTCTGTTACCGGGAGGGCATTCCAGAGTACTGGAGTCCCAATAGAAAACGCTCTATAGCCCGCAGACTTTTTTTGGGTTCTGGGAATCACTAATAAGCCGGAGTTCTTTGAACGCAGATTTCTTGCGTGACTGAATCCTATCTTTTAAAAAAAAAATACGTGTACACAAAATCGTTCAGGAATAAGACAATCAATCAATCAATGTTTACTTGTACAGCCCTAAATCACGAGTGTCTCAAAGGGCTGCACAAGAATTAGTGAATTATATTTATATAGTGCTTTTCTCTTAAGCGCAAACGGGTGAATAAGGTCCTAATTATGAATCATTAACCATTTGTTTAGTAATGATGATAAACTTTGAGGATATGTAGATCCTCAGTTTTAAGTCTCATCTTAAAACACATTTGTATACTCTAGCCTTTAAATAGACCCCCTTTTTAGACCAGTTGATCTGCCGCTTCTTTTCTTTTCCTCCTATGTCCCCCTGTCCCTTGTGGAGGGGGGAGCGGGGGGTTCACAGGTCCGGTGGCCATGGATGAAGTACTGGCTGTCAGGAGTCGGGACCCAGGATGGACTGCTCGTCCAGAGTCGGGACCCTGGGTGGACCGCTCGTCCAGAGTCAGGACCCAGGATGGACCGCTCGTCCAGAGTCGGGACCCAGGATGGACCGCTCGTCCAGAGTCGGGACCCAGGATGGACCGCTCGTCCAGATTCGGGACCCAGGATGGACCGCTCGTCCAGAGTCAGGACCCAGGATGGACCGCTCGTCCAGAGTCGGGACCCAGGATGGACCGCTCGTCCAGAGTCGGGACCCAGGATGGACCACTCGTCCAGAGTCGGGACCCAGGATGGACCGCTCGTCCAGAGTCGGGACCCAGGATGGACCGCTCGTCCAAAGTCGGGATCCAGGATGGACCGCTCGCTTGTGTATCGGTTGGGGACATCTCTGCGCTGCTGTTCCGCCTCCGCTTGGGATGGTTTCCTCCTGGCTCCACTACGGACGAGACTCTCGCTACTATATCAGATCCACTATGGACTGGACCCTCACCATTATGTTAGATCCACTATGGATTGGACTTTCACAATATCATGTTAGACCTGCTCGACATCCATTGCTTTCAGTCCCCTAGGGGGTTTTCTCATAGTCATCATTGTCACCGACGTCCCACCGGGTGTGAGTTTTTCCTTGCCCTTATGTGGGCTCTACTGAGGATGTCGTTGTGGTTCGTGCAGCCCTTTGAGACACTTGTGATTTAGGGCTATATAAATAAACATTGATTGATGATTGATTGATTGATCACATGTATGCTAGTGTGTCTTACAAAGTATTTTGTCTCAACCCCTTGGGGGCGCCACTAATGTTGGATCTTTAAGACCTTTTAGCTCCCATTCATTGTTGCACCCTGACTTATCTTTGACTTTGACAACTTTCTCCCTCCTTTCTCTAACTTTCTCTTGGCTCTCTTTATTTCTCACTCACCATCTTTTCTGTCTTTTTTTTGGGCTGTTTTGTTCTGTGTAGTTCCTCCTGGTGGTTGCAGCTTTGTTCCTCCCTCCTCCTCTCCTTTCTGGTCAGGTACATCCTACTGCTTTACTCTTGTTATATACAAGTCTTGCTGCATGACATGACTTCCTTCCGATAAATAATGCACTCTTTTGACGTCACCGTACTGTAGTGACCAGCAGGATTAGGCTAAGAGGAAGTGACATCTTATATCAGCATGGAGCTTCCTACAAGGTAAAGGCAGCCGTTTGGGTCACCAAAGTGGGTGTTATAAATAAATCAATAACTTATATTGTGATAATTTAATACATTCAAAATAGATATGAATAAAATATAAATGCTATCCATCCATCTTCTTCCGCTTATCCAAGGTCGGGCCGCAGGGGAAACAACCTAAGCAGGGAAGCCCGGACTTCCCACCCCCAGCAACTTTGCACAGCTCTTCCCCAGGGGATCCCAGCCAGGAGAAATAGTCGTCCCAACGTGTCCTGGGTCTTCCCCGTGGCCTCCTACTGGTCGGACGTGCCCTAAACACTTCGGGTGGCATCCTGACCAGATGCTTGAACCACCTCATCTGGCTCCTCTCCAGCGGTTTTACTTTGAGCTTCTCCCGATGGCCAGAGTTTCTCGCCCTATCTCTAAGGGAGAGCCCTGCCACCCGGCGGAGGAAACTCATTTCGGTCGCTTGTACCCGTGTGTGGCGGGGGGTGTGGCCTGCGGGCCGGCCGCGGAACGGTGTGTGCAATGACTGGCTTTGAACACAGTGACAGGTGAGTAGATAGCCCAGGTGGGCCTTGTTATCTAATCACCCGTCGCCTTTATTTTAGCAGCAGCTAGAACAAGAGACGGCAGTTGGAGTTGGAAGTGCTGATGAGTGGACATTGTGCTGGAAAGCAGAAGCCTATTGATATTTATGAAAATAAAACAGTGTTATACCCTGAATTTCGGGCTCTCCTGGCAGTGAGTGTTGGCCCGAAGAACCCACTGTAGGGCAACCTCTACACCGGTCATAACCCAAAGCTCAGGACCATAGGTGAGGGTAGGAACGTGGATCGACCAGTAAGTTGAGAGCTTCGCCTTCCGGCTCAGCTCCTTCTTCACCACAACAGATCAATACAACGTCCGAATTACTGAAGACGCCACACCGATCCACTTATAGATTTCACGATCCACTCTTTCCTTAACCATGAACAAATTTATGTTATATGAATACCAATTAATAGAACTCAAACACACCTTATGGTGATCCTTGGACATGTCATCAGTGAGAAACCCAGGGTCATAGGGTGTTACGGGTCTTTAATCCTCAGACATCTTCAAATGGGTGACCCAGCCAGGGGATCAGACACTGGCTTGTGTCCAAGTTATGCACCACAGATCCCCCTGCGGATCAACAGCCACCAGGAGACCTTTTCTACGGCCTTAAGGATTTATTTGGTGGCTTTTCTTGACTTCAGTCCTCCGGCATTCAGCGGTGAGCTTGGAGTATTTGGCCCTCTTGCGCTTATTGGCTTCACCACTCAGGTCCTCCCAAGGGCCAGTCAGCTCCAGTAGCACCACTTGCTTGGTTAACTCCAATGTCAACACCGTGTCAGGGCGCAGTGAAGTGTTAACGATGTTGGCCGGGAACTTGAGTTGCCTTTCCAGGTCAACTTGGAGCTGCCAGTCAGAAGCGGTGGAGAGGATCCCCCCTGAAGAGATGGACTGAGGGTTTGCCTTCTAAGCTGCTCTGATAAAGGTAATAGACTGCTTCAGGGTTATCTAGGACTTGCTGTGCAAACGGAATACTGTAAGGATTTTAAAACTTTGATAGTGGCGCCAGTGATACCGCCCCTCTCCTAGACCCTTTGGGCAACAGCTTAGGATGTGGCACAGATGTTACTTTGGAGTGCCTGCTAGGCCCCAAATGTGCCACTTGGTCGACCAAGGGAGAACATTGTACACAGACTATATTGGGAACTTTGTACGCAGAGGTTCAGCTCTCCTGAGTTCTGCCCATGTGAGTTTGCGAGGTTCTGCACTTTAACCTTGTCCACGACCCTTGCTTGGACATGCTGACCATCTTGCTGTGAGTCTTGGACCACTTGGTTGCAGGCTTTGGAAAGCTACCATGGTCTGCTCTCCCCTTTGCCACGGTATCCATCAAAGTCTTGTGCTTCATCCGTGCCTCTGCTCTGCTTAAGTCCTGCTAAGGTCACCTTGACATCTGCGGAGTCCCTTTACATCGTCACCTCTCTGGCACAAGTGATTTTGGATTCCTTTGAGAGGCCACTGAGAGGAAGGTACAGCTTGGTGGATAGGCCATGTAGGGCAATGCTGTTTAAGGACCAGCCATTTCTTGAGTAACCGGCTGATAGTCTTCTCTACTAGACATACCATTGTCGTTGGTATCTCATAGATTAACAGGGGATGGACTATTCAGGGCAGGAGTTTGTAAAGGTACATCAGGCCTTGGAATTCCTGGTAGACCAGATTTGTTGAAGGCTGTGAGCCAAGAACGCAGGTCGCTCGAGGTCTTCTGCAAGCCGCTGCATCCTTCAGGGAGCTGTCAAAGGATTCACCCAAGCTGTTGACAAGTCTTTTGGTTACCGTTGGAATCTTGATCTCTTCAATTGTAAAGCAGATATGGTTGGCCACTTTTCCTTTTTTCAAGGCTATGGATTTAACAGGCTTGAAGCTCGTCCTTACTCATATGGTAAGCCGTTCAAGTCCCTGAAGGAGCTACCTGCGCCCAGGCACAGATGTGGGAGCAGGTAGGACGTGTGGTTGCCATGTCCCAGATATTGATTTTGGTCCTCCGCGTTCATCCCCGCAGACTTTATAATCCTGTTCATGGCAAAGTAGAACACAGATTATGTCCCTCTCCAGGAGGTGCCAGGCAGATGTCACTTGGCTTGGGGCGACTCTTGTTCTGAAATCATTGTAATGGTCCATGATGAGGTTACAGATCTTCCCAGGAACATGGTGGTGTCTTTTCAGTGCTGTTTATACAAGTTTGTGTTGGATTGAACTGTAGTTCAAGCCCGATAGTTGCCAAATCTGCTTTGCTATCTCGTGCCTCCTTGAGCAATTGCGTCACCACTCATGTATGCTCCAGGCACTCCGGGAACTCCCCTCTTCTGGACAAATGTGTCTATGTGAGCATTCTTCAAGAGGACATCAGTTAATGGTTGGAAACTATCTTGCTCTCAATGCTGAGCAGTAAGATTATACAGAACTGCTGGATGTGGCTGGAGTTCTCTTCCTTTGGGATCCACATGCCTTCTGCCTGTTTCCACTGGCTAGCGACATTCCCTCTCCCCTATATCCACTTCAAAATCTTCCACAGACGCTTGAGAAGCCGTGGACACTGCTTATAGACCTTCTAGTGTACACCAGTGGGGTCGTGAACGGAACTAGGTCTTTGACCACTTCCTTTACCTCTGCCTTGGTTGGCTAATCACTGTTGAATTGGGACACCAGTTCTGGAGGTGTCAGCAGTGCCTTGCAAGGGCTAAGCTCCTGGTCTCTTGCAGTGTCACTGCGATGATGGTCACCGATGAAGCTTTACTGGGTTTTTTGCTTCTTTCGTCTGTTCGACTCCAAAATGCTCAGCTCCTATGCTTGTTTCTAATCAGCGTCACCCTTCGAAATGAGTTCGAGGGTTTTGTCCATGTCTCCATCCAGCTTGGTCCACTCCTTGGTGTTGGCAACAGGCACTGTTCCAATTTTCTGCTCGGTGACATGCTTTGTTTTGCTTGGAGTTAATTGGTATTGTGGGGAAACTCCGGACCTGGCTCCTCCTTCATCTAACCAGGTTTGGCCCAACAAAGACTGTCATTAGCTGCCATTCCTGAGCGTTATTTCATTCGTTCTATCGTAAGGCAGGCCAGCGTAATCTGATGGCGCTTCAGACCTCTCGAGTTCTTGCAGACCTTATATAAACTGCACTCATACTCCGTTGTCCATATCCTTGGGTCATTACAAGTAATTCTGTCCAGTTGGGATGCTCATCCACCTGCTCCTCTGGGGGTATTTTCTCTGTAGGGTTCTTCGTAGCAAGATTTGAAAGCCCTCTCACAAGAGCTGTAGGTCAGGGGGCTGGCCTTTCGTACCCTGGTTACCATCTCTTTGAGCTGTTCACTCTCTCTCCAGTTCTCACCACTCTTTTCGTGGTCGTTATCCAACCTTTCCTGGATGCCATTGGCTGACCCAGATATGAAGAAGCTCAATGGCTGAGCCAGATACTCAAATGCACTTCATGGTAATACTTATACACGTCATCAGTGATACTAATTGGACAAATACAATTACCAAGTATTATAATAAAATGCAATGTTGAATAAATAAATCAAACGTACAAAAAGGATACCAGTCAAACAATCTTTTATTTGACTCTGATGATTATGCATGTTATTGAATGACTTTAGTTTGATGTATTTAGTTGCTATAAAGAGATGTTTTAGGAAAATACTTTTTAGTGCATGTTTCCCGTGGCCAAGTACCGTATTTCCTTGAATTGCCGCCAGGTACATAGTATGCGCCTTACTAGAATTGCTGCCTGGTCAAACTCGTTTCGCAAAATAATTAGCACATGCTAAGTAGTACCGCCGGCTCAGGATTAATGCCGGGTCAAGCTTGTTTTGCAAAATATTATTTCTATTAGCGCATGTCTAGAATTTCCGTCGGGTCAAACTCGTTTCGCCAAATAATTAGCATGTGCCTGGAATTTCCACCGGGTCAAACTCGTCACGTCACGAGTGACACTTCACCTGTCATCATTTTCAAAATGGAGGAGGCTGATTCCAATCATTTGAAATCGCATAAAGGGAAGAAGATTAAGAGCTATTCAGTAGGATTTAAGGTCCAAGCTATTGAATATGTTAAAAAGAACAGTAAGCAGCTATGTTGTATTAATATACCGTAGCTGCGTGTGTCAAATACGAGTCATTAAATGACTCCCGCCTCCTGGTGGTTGAGGAGGCTAGTGATCCTACTTGCGACTACTCGGCTGCAGAAGAAGTGACAACAAGCAGCAAGAGTGAGCAGCGATCGTTTAGTTTTTCCTCTCGCTTGCACTTTTAACATGGAGGATTACATATCTGAAATAAAACAGTTTTCCATCGAGACAGAGAGACTTTTAAAACTGAAGAAAGATAAGGAAGACTTCTATAAACAAGTTATCGATGCGTTTGATCAGAAGGAGCTGCGCATGGACTTCATTTATAAGTAAAGGTAAGACCATAATAGTGTTCTTTTTTTATTAAATGTGCTTTTCATGATGGTATCCTTACATCACACTCAAATTTAAAAGCGCAGGCCTAATTTTACCGCATGCCTTTGGTAAGCGCCGGAGTGAGAAGAGGTTTTAAAATAATCAGCGCCCCGGCGGCAATTCAAGGAAATACGGTAGTCTCCAAAGGAGTGCATTTTCTCAGCGTTCGCAGTGACACTCGTCTCTGTCCCTGTCAGTGTTTTGTCCCAGGGTCGTGTCCGTCGCCGTGGCTCGCTACGACTTCCACTCCAGAGACACGTGGGAGCTGCCGCTACTGCAGGGAGACGTGGTCCAAATCCACACCAAGACGTCCAACGGCTGGTGGAAGGGAGAGGTCGGCGGCAGAGTGAGTCAGCTAAAAAAGTTACCACGGGTGCCGTGTGTGTGTTAATAATAAATATAAATGTTTTTGATAATAACATTTTATTTTTTATTGCAAATTATTGATTATGATAACTGCTGCCCAATTGTTACATCTTGTTATATCATCACATCCCTGAGTCTCAATTACAGTTGCGAGTCCAAGCCCTTAGATGGCAGTAGTCTATAGTTTTTTTTTTGTTGCACCCTAAAAATGTGTGTTAGTACTGTAAATATTGCACTTATTACACACCAGCTGATTGGAACGTGCATCTTAGTTGAAGTTTTCATTAACCAAATTTGGAGGTGTTGAAATCACCATGTAAAATGGCTAAAGTTAAACAGTCAATAGCAAAGCCAAAATATATTAGCAGCAGGCTGACACATTTTTGTAAAAGTGGCGCTTTGGTTTACTGACGTTGGAGAGTTTTTTGTCAGGTTCAAACACTAATGACATTTATTAAACAGACGAGAAGCAAGGAATCATGCAGCGACAGAGTTAGATTTGGCTCAATTGAGGAAAGACAGTTTTTGGGCTGTACTCTAGTTACAGATCCAAATTAAGCTCTAAAGTCCAGCCCACGTCCTTCCTCTATTTATTTGGGAGGTCCCTGGTTACATCACTGAAGCTGTCGCTGAGGCAAAGGGGGTAATCTCGACAGCTCCAGTTAGACACAATATATGATTATACAAACGCAAATGTGCTGACAGTCGTGATATCGCCTTGTCTCTGCTCGGTCTGCGTCACGGTATTCGATGTTCAGCCTTGGCAGTCAGCAGGCCGATTCTGGAAAACAAACACTGATACACTGGTTGCAATCTTTTGGATTGCCAGCTTTGCCAGCTTTGCACAGACAAAGAAAAATACAATTTCAGCACAATTGATAATAACTATAGCAACAGCCCTTAAGCATAAGAGTTGTGTAATAATATATGCATTATCACAAAAGTGTAGTGGATCTAACATATTAGTGAGAGTCCAGTCCATAGTGGGGCCAGCAGGAGACCATCCCGAGCGGAGATAAGTCAGCAGCGCGGAGACGTCCCCAACCGATGCACAGGCGAGCGGTCCACCCCGGGTCCCGACTTTGGACAGCCAGCACTTCATCCCTGGCCACTGAACCTGTGCCCCCCCACCCCCAACCCTCCACGAGGGAGAGGGGGGCAGAGCAGAAAAGAAAAAAAACGGCTAATCAACTGTTCTAAAAGGGGGGTTCTGGAGGACTCAAACCGTCTTGCGGGTTCCATGGACCACCGAGGAAGGACATGCCTTTTGCGCAGGTGTAGACTTCTTTTATTTTTCAAATAAGACAAGTCTTTTGCGGGTTGCTCCTCTGTGTAGCTTTTCAGCTCCACTTCTTCGCTCGCTCGCTCGCTCGTCTGTCTCGGGCGCTCCTCCTCTCTCGTCGGCTCCCTCCAGTCTCTACGCCTCTCTCCTCGACGTTCACGGCCGCCGCCCTTTTTAACAGTGCGAGAGGATTCATTAGTTGTGTCTACATGCGCGATCCACGCATCTGATCTCGTTTGTGGCGTCGCTCCCGGCACGCCCCGCCTTGCCGCTCGCTCCCCAGGACCCTTGTGACGGTCCTGCCTCTCTGTCGGACCGTCGGCTCCGCCTCTCCACAGGGGTCTATTTAAAGGCTAGAGTCAACAAATGAGTTTTAAGATGGGACTTAAATACTTCTACTGAGGTATATGTAAATAAATAGGAACCACTATATCAGCTACAGCTGCTCATGTATTCTAATGATGTCCAATTCTGTTTTTCTTCCCAGGTGGGCTGGTTTCCTTCTACTTTTGTAGAAGAGGATTGACTTCGCTGACTTGGACTTGGACGTCCATGTGACCTCCACCACAGCAGGGTGCCGTGGCTGCTCCCTCGCGTGATGTCGCTCAGAGAAAACTAACAGGAAACGCTCTCTAGAAACTTCCTCCCTGCCTTCTGACGGATGCGGAGCACATGTCGAGTCGAGGATTCCGGAAAGCATCATTCGGCAAGTGCTTCGGTGTTCCGATTGCCGTTCTCCCCTCCTTCCTCGGTGACTCACCTTGTCTTATTATTGATGATGACTCAGTGACAGTCGCCATATTCGGGTTGGCTGACAAACTGGAGGTCCCACGCGCTCCAGTGGGGTGTGAATAAACGTGTTATTGATATTTACATGATGAAGCCTGACCCCCACAGGAAGTGGCGAAAAATTACGCAGGATTTGATTTTGGGGCCAAAAGTCACCACATTCTTCGTCTTGGTACAAGATGCTTTATTATTGTCCATTCTTTAACATGTACAAGACATATAGTAAGAACTGAAATGACATTTTCGGCACAGTCCCGCTAAGAGCAGACATACGTTACAGGGAGACAAGAATAGGACCTTAAAAAAAGGTGGTAAAAAGGGGATATTGGGAAAGGAGGGAAGAGGAATAAATATCTGTCAAATGCTGGACCCTGGGGTGGGGGTCCAGACTGAGTCCAAGTGAAAAAACTTAACTTGCCATAGCACACATAAACATCCATCCATCCGTCTTCTTCCGCTTATCCGAGGTTGGAATGCGGGGGCAGCAGCATTAGCAGGGAAGCCCAGACCTTCCTCTCCCCAGCCACTACTCTTCCCAGGGGATCCTGAGGTGTTCCCAGGCCAGCCGGGAGGCATAGTCTTCCCAACGTGTCCTGGGTCTTCCCCGTGGCCTCCTACCGGTCGGACTTGCCCTAAACACCTCTCTAGGGAGGCGTTTGGTTGGCATCCTGACCAGATGTCCGAACCACCTCATCTGGCTCCTCACCAAGTGGAGGAGCAGCGGCATTACTTTGAGCTCCCCCCGGGTGGCAGAGCTTCTCAACCTATCTCTAAGGGAGAGACCCGCCCCCTGGCGGAGGAAACTGGAGGCCGATAAAGCACTACTCAGCCGTCCATCACCCCGAAGGGGAATCAAGCGGTGGTGAAGGCGTGGGGTGGTGGGTGGGGGGGGTGTTTGTGTACATGCCCTTTGTCTTTGGGTGTTGTGTTCATTGGCATGCAATGCAAGCAAGGTTCGACTTCCAGCTGTCGTTGAGGAGGGAGGGAGGTCAAAAGCGTCCATCTTTAAAGAGTCCCCGGGGATGTGTTCAAAACAGCCTGCTCCTGTTGTTGCGGCGCCAAGGCCATTCGGGGGAATCAAAAATCGTAGATTAGGATTTTTGTTTTTCCGCGAGCAGACATTACAATGGCTTGTCTGTTCTATTCGTCCATGTTGGCTCTCATATCCAATATTTCCCTTTCAACAAGCTTCTTCCATGACGTGATCCATCTTGCGATTCAGTTCAGAAATCGCCCCAGACTGTGATCCCAGAGCCCGACGCAATCCTACCATTGCGACGAACAGCCTTTGGGCTCCTTGAGTAGCTGCCATCGTCTTGCGAATATGACGATACACCACAGCGATGTTCAGCAGGTGCCCCGCGATCACGGTTCCAAATTGGTAGATGTCTTTCTCGTCCTCGGTGGAAAGGACTGGGAGGCACATGATTCTCCATTTGTCCCAGGAATCTCTCACGTACCCCACGGTTCTGGTCCCATCAGGACAGCCCGGCACCCCCAAACCTTTTTTCCTCGTCGAATTCTATGTTTGATGTTTAGATTTGGAGGACAGCGCAAAGAAAGAGGCTTCAAAAAAAGTGTAGACAAGACAAAGAGAACAAGCAAGGAAAAGACGGGAGGAGAAAAAACTAATGCGACTGCCCTCACCAAAGGCGTTAGTTTGATGGCCTTCTTCCAGACCAAACTCATCCAAGCATGCCTTTTCTGGACTAGGAACAGAAAAGTGTCTTCTTGACCAAACCGCCCTTCCCCCGTTTGTTTGTTCGTAATCAGGAGTACATAAAAACTTTTAACGCTTTACATTTTTACGCAATAGGGAATAAAAGTGTACTTTTCCCCCCCAGACATGAAAGCTGGTTGTTCCACCACTAGTCTGTTTCAGCACATTTGGCAACCCCGAACCCTTCGTTTTTTTTAAAAACGTGGCAGAGTCGTCATCGTCTCAGGAAATGATCTTTGAAGGCGTCTGTGGGGGGTGGGTATGCACGTCCTTTGATGTTTTAGGTCTTGGTTTCTTCGTTTAAAAGCTCCAAAAAGAAGCTTTTTGAAGTTATTTGAATTTTTTCTGTTCAAATCTCGCACGAGGAATGATTCAAGGCTGATGTAACTCACGTTCACTAGAAAGTGTCGAGCCTCGCTAGAACACAAACACCTTCTGGCAGACAGGAACACTTTCTTTTACACATCAAAGCGTTGTGGACTATTGTTTAGGTAGTTGGTCCTCAAAAACAGCTGAACAAACACTCCGAGGGAGCATCTTTGACTGGCAATGTGGTCCTTGAAACAGCCGAGTGGTTCCGTCATACAAAATATCTTTGACTAGTGGTTTGCTTTATAGGTCCTTCAAATCCCCAGACTACAAAGCACTCATCTCATATAATTGATATTTGACACTGGTTTTTGCAGCTGGTCCTCAAAAATTGCAAAGCGCTCTTGTAATGAAGAAGATCTTTGACTTGGGTTTTTGTTGTAGGTCCTTGAAACACCCGAATGCAGTTCCCTGCTAACAAATAAATAATTTCTAACTCATAATTTCCAGTTGGTCCTCAAAAACAGCTGAACAAACACTCCGAGGGAGCATCTTTGACTGGCAATGTGGTCCTTGAAACAGCCGAGTGGTTCTGTCATACAAAATATCTTTGACTAGTGGTTTGCTTTATAGGTCCTTCAAACCCCCAGACTACAAAGCACTCATCTCATATAATAGATCTTTGACACTGGTTTTTGCAGCTGGTCCTCAAAAACTGCAAAGCGCTCTTTTAATGAAGAAGATCTTTGACTTGGGTTTTTGTTGTAGGTCCTTGAAACACCAGAATGCAGTTCCCTGCTAACAAATAAATAATTTCAAACTCATAATTTCCAGTTGGTCCTCAAAAACAGCATAGCACTCCAATCATATTAAGGATCTTAAACTCACATTTTTGTTGTAGGTTCTTAAAATCTCCAGACACTTATAATAAATAGGATCACTATCATTCTTGCAGTATGTAATCAAAAACAGCTTATCACTCCTGCCATATAAATTATATTTGACACTGGTGTTTGCAGCTGGTCCTCAAAAACAGCAGAGCGCTCTTGTAACAAAGAAGGTCTTTGACTTGAGTTTTTGTTTTTATAGGTCCTTAGGACACCAGACTGCAGTGCACTGCTGTCATATAAAGAATCTGTAACTAATACTTTGCAGCTGATCCTCAAAAACAGCAGAGCACTCCTGCCTGGGTTCGACCCTGGGATCCGGAATCTTTCCGGGTGGAGTTTGCATGTTCTCCCCGTGACTGCGTGGGTTCCCTCCGGGTACTCCGGCTTCCTCCCAACTCCAAAGACATCCACCTGGGGATAAGTTGATTGGCAACACTAGTGTGTGAATGTTGTCTGTCTATCTGTGTTGGCCCTGTGATGAGTTGGCAACTTGTCCAGGGTGTACTCCGCCTTCCGCCCGATTGTAGCTGAGATAGGCGCCCCGCGACCCGGTGAAGGGCCAAAGCGGTAGAAAATGGATGGATGTAAAAATGTGGTCGTTTAGCCAGGAGTGGGTCAGAGATGATACCATGAGGAAAGAGCAAAAGGATGTTCTTAAAGAACACAGTCCTTGAAGTTTCTTGAAGTTCTTGAAGAACACAGTTCTTGAAGTTTCTTGAAGTTCTAGAAGAACACAGTTCTTGAAGTTCTAGAAGAACACAGTTCTTGAAGAACAGCCTCCATAAAGTGACATGACGACCAGTGAATTTATAGCACCAGAAAGTGGGCGTTCAGATCAGGGGATATCGTGGTACGTTAAGCCCTTGGCAACTTGTCCAGGGTGTACTCCGCCTTCCGTCCGGATGCAGCTGAGCTAGGCGACCCGCGACCCGGTGAAGGGCCAAAGCGGTAGGAAATGGATGGATGTAAAAATGTGGTCATTTAGCCAGGAGTGGGTCAGAGATGGTACCATGAGGAAAGTGCAAAAGGATGTTCTTTAAGAACACAGTCATTGAAGTTTCTTGAAGTTCTAGAAGAACAACGTTCTTGAAGTTTCTTGAAGTTCTAGAAGAACACAGTTCTTGAAGTTTCTTGAAGTTCTAGAAGAACACAGTTCTTGAAGAACAGCCTCCATAAAGTGTCATGACGACCAGTGAATTTATAGCACCAGAAAGTGGGCGTTCAGATCAGGGGATATCGTGGTACGTTAAGCCCTTGGCAACTTGTCCAGGGTGTACTCCGCCTTCCGTCCGGATGCAGCTGAGCTAGGCGACCCGGTGAAGGGCCAAAGCGGTAGAAAATGGATGGATGTAAAAATGTGGTCGTTTAGCCAGGAGTGGGTCAGAGATGGTACCATGAGGAAAGAGCAAAATGATGTTCTTAAAGAACACAGTCCTTGAAGTTTCTTGAAGTTCTTGAAGAACACAGTTCTTGAAGTTTCTTGAAGTTCTTGAAGTTTCTTGAAGTTCTAGAAGAACACAGTTCTTGAAGAACAGCCTCCATAAAGTGACATGACGACCAGTGAATTTATAGCACCAGAAAGTGGGTGTTCAGATCAGGGGATATCGTGGTACGTTAAGCCCTTGGCAACTTGTCCAGGGTGTACTCCGCCTTCCGTCCGGATGCAGCTGAGCTAGGCGACCTGCGACCCGGTGAAGGGCCAAAGCGGTAGGAAATGGATGGATGTAAAAATGTGGTCGTTTAGGCAGGAGTGGGTCAGAGATGGTACCATGAGGAAAGAGCAAAAGGATGTTCTTTAAGAACACAGTCATTGAAGTTTCTTGAAGTTCTAGAAGAATACAGTTCTTGAAGTTTCTTGAAGTTCTAGAAGAACACAGTTCTTGAAGAACAGCCTCCATAAAGGAAATGGATGGATGTAAAAATGTGGTCATTTAGCCAGGAGTGGGTCAGAGATGGTACCATCAGGAAAGAGCGAAAGGATGTTCTTAAAGAACACAGTCCTTGAAGTTCTTGAAGAACACAGTTCTTGAAGTTTCTTGAAGTTCTTGAAGAACACAGTTCTTGAAGTTCTTGAAGAACAGAGTTCTTGAAGAACAGCCTCCATAAAGTGACATGACGACCAGTGAATTTGTAGCACCAGAAAGTGGGTGTTCAGATCAGGGGATATCGTGGTAAGTGAAGCCCTTGGCAACTTGTCCAGGGTGTACTCCGCCTTCCGTCCGGATGCAGCTGAGCTAGGCGACATGCGACCCGGTGAAGGGCCAAAGCGGTAGGAAATGGATGGATGTAAAAATGTGGTCGTTTAGGCAGGAGTGGGTCAGAGATGGTACCATGAGGAAAGAGCAAAAGGATGTTCTTAAAGAACACAGTTCTTGAAGTTTCTTGAAGTTCTTGAAGAACACAGTTCTTGAAGTTCTAGAAGAACACAGTTCTTGAAGAACAGCCTCCATAAAGTGACATGACGACCAGTGAATTTATAGCACCAGAAAGTGGGTGTTCAGATCAGGGGATATCGTGGTAAGTGAAGCCCTTGGCAACTTGTCCAGGGTGTACTCCGCCTTCCGCCCGGATGCAGCTAAGATAGGCGACCCGGTGAAGGGCCAAAGCGGTAGAAAATGTGGTCATTTAGCCAGGAGTGGGTCAGAGATGGTACCATGAGGAAAGAGCAAAAGGATGTTCTTAAAGAACACAGTCCTTGAAGTTTCTTGAAGTTTTTGAAGAACACAGTCTTTGAAGTTTCTTGAAGTTCTAGAAGAACACAGTTCTTGAAGAACAGCCTCCATAAAGTGTCATGACGACCAGTGAATTTATAGTACCAGAAAGTGGGTGTTCAGATCAGGGGATATCGTGGTAAGCGAAGCCCTTTGAGGCACTTGTGAATTGGGTTGCAAAGGGCTGGAAAGTTTCGGATAAATTTCCGGAACCTTACCACGGGCGGTATAGCTCGGTTGGTGGAGTGGCAACATGAGGGTTCCAAGTTCGATTCCCGCTTCTACAATCCTAGTCACTGCCGTTGTGTCCTCGGGCTAGACACTTTACCCACCTGCTCCCATGTGATGGAGGAATGCACGGTGCAGGGTTGAAATTCAACGGAATTTGCATTAAATCGGGGTGTTTTAGCGAATAATCATGCTGAAAGATCTAGCATGTTGCATTCAATGTTTATTAGGGACAGAGGACCTTAATGAATTTCTAAGGTTTTATTATTATTCTTTATTATTATCCTGCCGCCTCTTTGAGCTGTAATTTGACCCCCTTAACATGCTTCAAAACTCACCAAATTTGACACACACATCAGGACTGGTGAAAATTGTGATCTGATCAAAAAAACAAACCCCAAAACTCAAGATTCCGCTCTAGCGCCCCCTAGGGAGAAAAAACAGACAAAACTGTCCGTAACTTCCAGTAGGAATGTTGTAGAAACATGAAACAAAAACCACTACGCAGGTCTCAGTTAGACTTATATTTCATCCACTGAGACCCCCCGGTTAAAATCAACAGGAAGTTTGCTATTCCCACTTCAATACAAAAGTTGGTTAAAAAATTTAGCTTTTTTTCCCAAACATCTCCTCTGAGACCGTTTGTCGTTTCGGCTTCAAATAAGCACAGATGAGAGATTGAACCCTTCTGATTAAAAGTTAAAGAAAGAGTTTTAATTACTACCCCGGTTTGGATTTTATGAGCCCACATAGAACCATTGCGCTGCTGCTGTTGTCAAAAAATGGCGGCTTTCTGTTCAGACAAAACTGTAGGACTGTCATACACACATGAAACAAAAACCTCAATATAGGTCTCACTGAGACCTATATTTCATACACTGACCGCCCCCAACTTAAATCAACAGGAAGTTTGCTATTCCCACTTCAATACAACAACTGCATTACATTCACAATGCATTAGAGCAGGGGTCACCAACCTTTTTGAAACCAAGAGCTACTTCTTGGGTACTGATTAATGCCAAGGGCTACCAGTTTGATACACACTTCAATAAATTGCCAGAAATAGCCAATTTGCTCAATTTACCTTTAATAAATAAATCTATATACATAAAAAAATGGGTATTTCTGTCTGTCATTCCGCCGTACATTTTTTTTTCCTTTTACGGAAGGTTTTTTTTGTAGAGAATAAATGATGAAAAAAACACTTAATTGAACGGTTTAAAAGAGGAGAAAACAGGAAATAAATGAAAATTTAATTTTGAAACATAGTTTATCTTCAAATTCGACTCTTTAATTCAAAATTCATCGGGAAAAAAATGAAGAGAAAAACTGGCTAATTCGAGTCTTTTTGAAAAAATTTATGGAACATCCTTAGTAGTTTTTCCTGATTAAGATTAATTTTAGAATTTTAATGACATGTTTTAAATAGGTTAAAATCCAATCTGCACTTTGTTAGAATATATAACAAATTGGACCAAGCTATATTTCTAACAAAGACAAATCATTATTTCTTCTAGATTTTCCTGAACAAATATTTTAAAAGAAATTCAAAAGATAAGATTTCAATTTGATTCTTCAGATTTTCTAGATTTGCCAGAATATTTTTGGGGAATTTTAATCATAAATTTGAAGAAATATTTCACAAATATTCTTCGTCGAAAAAACAGAAGCTAAAATGAAGAATTAACTTAAAATGTATTTATTATTCTTTACAATTAAAAAAAAATACTTGAACATTAATTTAAATTGTCAGGAAAGAAAAGGAAGGAATTTAAAAGGTAAAAAGGTATATGTGTTTAAAATAATTTTTAATGCTGTATTTTTTTTCTCTAAAATTGTCTTTCTGAAAGTTATAAGAAGCAAAGTAAAAAAATAAACACATTTATTTAAACAAGTGCAGACCGAGTCTTTAAAATATTTTCTTGGATTTTTCAAATTCTATTTGAGTTTTGTCTCTCTTAGAATTAAAAATGTCGAGCAAAGCGAGACCAGCTTGCTAGTAAATAAATAACATTTAAAAAAATAGAGGCAGCTCACTGGTAAGTGCTGCTATTTGAGCTATTTTTAGAACAGGCCAGCGGGCTACTCATCTGGTCCTTACGGGCGACCTGGTGCCCGCTAAAATTCGCTCCATTTTGTCCACTAAAGACGCTGAGATCATTATCCATGCGTTTGTTACGCCTCGTCTCGATTACTGTAACGTATTATTTTCGGGTCTCCCCATGTCTAGCATTAAAAGATTACAGTTGGTACAAAATGCGGCTGCTAGACTTTTGACAAGAACAAGAAAGTTTGATTATATTAGGCCTATACTGTATATACCTTTATATACATATATACATACATATATACCTATACTGTATATACCTTTATATACATATATACATACATATATACCTATACTGTATATACCTTTATATACATATATACATACATATATACCTATACTGTATATACCTTTATATACATATATACATACATATATACCTATACTGTATATACCTTTATATACATATATACATACATATATACCTACACGGTATACGTATAAAATACTACACGGTCTAGCTCCATCCTATCTTGCCGATTGTATTGTACCATATGTCCCCGGCAAGAAATCTGCCTTCAAAAGACTCCGGCTTATTAGTGATTCCTAAAGCCCAAAAAAAGTCTGCGGGCTATAGAGAGTTCTCCTACCTTCTTTTTTCTCCTATGTCCCCCCCCTCCCTTGTGGAGGGGGTCCGGTCCGATGACCATGGATGAAGTACTGGCTGTCCAGAGTCGAGACCCAGGATGGACCGCTCGTCGGAACCCAGGATGGACCGCTCGCCTGTATCGGTTGGGGACATCTCTACGCTGCTGATCCGCCTCCGCTTGAGATGGTTTCCTGTGGACGGGACTCTCGCTGCTGTCTTGGATCCGCTTTGAACTGAACTCTCGCGGCTGTGTTGGAGCCACTATGGATTGAACTTTCACAGTATCATGTTGGACCCCGCTCGACATCCATTGCTTTCGGTCCCCTAGAGGGGGGGGTTGCCCACATCTGAGGTCCTCTCCAAGGTTTCTCATAGTCAGCATTGTCACTGGCGTCCCACTGGATGTGAATTCTCTCTGCCCACTGGGTGTGAGTTTTCCTTGCCCTTTTGTGGGTTCTTCCGAGGATGTTGTAGTCGTAATGGTTTGTGCAGTCCTTTGAGACATTTGTGATTTGGGGCTATATAAATAAACATTGATTGATTGATTGATGGTTGGTGACCCCAGCATTAGAGTCTCAAAATGGCGGCACCAAGGCGTCCTTATAAAAATGCCCAAGCCACTTTACAACTGTTATTACTATGAGACTGATGTTGTATACAACTTTTTCTCTGTGTAATAATCCATCCATCCATCTTCTACCGCGGGGGCAGCAGCCAAAGCGGTTCCGTCCATCTTTAATTCTCATTAATTCCCTATGGAAAGTTTCCAATTTTGAATATTCTTGGAATTTTGCCACCTTACTTGTGACTAGGGGCTATATGAACACATCGTGATGGAGTGAGTCACTCTGTATTGCTGCAACTAAGATCTCTCAGATCAAAACAAGTCCAAATGAGCCGATCATTCCTCGCTCCCCCTTTTCCTCTTTCGCCCTTTCTTATCGCCTGGCCGCTTCCTCTTGCCGCCGTGTCCATGCATCTTCTTTGATGCGCCGCTGCGGCCAAGCCAATTTGCATTAATGGCCGACACTTTGATGTACTTAATAGCAGTTTAGACATTGGCTGATAGATCCTGCAAGGTCTGGATGACATCATTGGACAACATGAAATACAATCCAATGACACTTCTTTAATGGAGCGTTTAGTTTTTTTTAAGGAATATTTGTTTTTCTACACTTCCTGTACTAGTTTTACCTACTTCAATCAATCAATCAATCAATGTTTACTTATATAGCCCTAAATCACTAGTGTCTCAAAGGGCTGCACAAACCACAACACGAACCACTACGACATCCTCGGTAGGCCCACATAAGGGCAAGGAAAACTCACACCCAGTGGGCCGTCGGTGACAATGATGACTATGAGAACCTTGGAGAGGAGGAAAGCAATGGATGTCGAGCGGGTCTAACATGATACTGTGAAAGTTCAATCCATAATGGATCCAACACAGTCGCGAGAGTCCAGTCCAAAGCGGATCCAACACAGCAGCGAGAGTCCCGTTCACAGCGGAGCCAGCAGGAAACCATCCCAAGTGGAGGCAGATCAGCAGCGCAGAGATGTCCCCAGCTGATACACAGGCAAGCAGTACATGGCCACCGGATCGGACCGGACCCCCTCCACAAGGGAGAGTAGGACATAGGAGAAAAAGAAACGGCAGATCAACTGGTCTAAAAAGGGAGTCTATTTAAAGGCTAGAATATACAAATGAGTTTTAAGGTGAGACTTAAATGCTTCTACTGAGGTGGCATCTCGAACTGTTACCGGGAGGGCATTCCAGAGTACTGGAGCCCGAAATTAAAACGCTCTATAGCCCGCAGACTTTTTTTGGGCTTTGGGAATCACTAATAAGCCGGAGCCATTTGAAGGCAGATTTCTTGCCGGGACATATGGTACAATACAATCGGCAAGATAGGATGGAGCTAGACCGTGTAGTATTTTATACGTAAGTAGTAAAACCTTAAAGTCACATCTTAAGTGCACAGGAAGCCAGTGCAGGTGAGCCAGTATAGGTATATATGTATGTATATGTATATAAAGGTATATACAGTATAGGTATATATGTATGTATATATGTATATAAAGGTATATACAGTACAGGCGTAATGTGATCAAACATTCTTGTTCTTGTCAAAAGTCTAGCAGCCGCATTTTGTACCAACTGTAATCTTTTAATGCTAGACATGGGGAGACCCGAAAATAATACGTTACAGTAATCGAGACGAGGCGTAACAAACGCATGGATAATGATCTCAGCGTCTTTAGTGGACAGAACGGAGCGAATTTTAGCGATATTACTTCCTAGTTTTATCCGTCAAAAAGCTATGAATTGGACCAATTGATATTTGCTTGACTTGATAGTTTTACCGATAATTTAATGGCATGGTGTGAAGCTCATCAAATATATTTTTTAACAAAAACAAAATGCAATTTCTACCAAAAGGTTTAGTTTTTGCATTGAGAAAGACAACCCTGTTAAAATGAAGAAGAAGCTAGAAGAGAGTGTATCACCACCGAGTGTTGTGGAGATCATAGAATGTCTAAATCCACTTATAAACTTGTACGGTAAACCCTGGCTTATCACTGTTAAATTGGTAAATGGATTTCCACAAAGTAGGAATTGTTAAATAATAATAAACTGTTTCCATACATGAAATTACACTCTCATATCTCTTTAATCAATTATAGTAAGGCTGGTGAGGCTGAGCCAATCAGCAGCCACGATACTGAACAGCATGCTCTAATTCAGTGTTCCTCAAACTTTTATGACTATATGGTCGCTTTGGGTTAAAGAAATTTGGTCGGGGGCCGGGCTGTATATATATATATATATATATATATATATATATATATATATATATATATATATATATATATATATATATATACTGCGATGAGGTGGCGACTTGTCCAGGGTGTACTCTGTTGCCTTCCGCCCGATTGTATTTGAGATAGGCACCAGTGTCCCCCGCGATCCCAAAGGGAATAAGCCGTAGAAAATGGATGGAAATATATATATGTGTATATATATATATATGTGTGTATATATATATATGTGTGTATATATATATATATGTATATATATATATATATACACATATGTATACATATATATGTGTTTATATATATGTGTGTGTATATATATATGCATCTGTGTGTATATGTATATATATACATACAAACACACACACACACACATATATATATATATATATATATATATATATATACATTTATACATATATACATATATATCTATATATAGATATATATCAAAATCTATATATATATATATATATATACATTTATATGTATATACATATATATTTATATATATATATATATATATATATATATATATATATATATATATACACACACATATATATATATATACACGTATATATATATATATATACACGTATATATATTTCCATCCATTTTCTACGGCTTATTCCCTTTGGATCGCGGGGGACACTGGTGCCTATCTCAAATACAATCGGGCGGAAGGCAACAGAGTACACCCTGGACAAGTCGCCAACTCATCGCAGTATATATATATATACATATATATATATATATATATATATATATATGTGTGTGTATATATATATATATATGCATCTGTGTGTATATATATATATATACACATACAAACACACACACATATATATATATATATATTTACATATATATATAATATATATATATATATATATATATACACACACATATGTATACATATATGTGTGTATATATATATATATATATATATATATATATATATGCATCTGTGTGTATATATATATATACATACAAACACACACACACACACACACACACACATATATATATATGAATAAATAAAAATGTCAGGATAATGTTCAATAAAGAAAGAAAATTTAAGCACTATTACAAAGTCCAGAAAATTCCCGATCAAAGGTTGGAATTGGGGGTTAGATCACCAAAAATGATTCTCAGGCGTGGCCACCACTGCTGCTCACTGCTCCCCTCACCTCCCAGGGGTGGAACAAGGGGATGCTTCAAATGCAGAGGACACATTTCACCACACTTAGTGTGTGTGACAATCATTGGTACTTTAACTTTAAAGATGCATCATTTTTTTAAATCCAATCCAAGCTCCTGAATTGTAACCATTTTAAAACTGTGATGTGCCCAAAGATTCCCGCCTCTAGTGTTAATAAATGCTCAGTCTACATTCTTTATTTAATGATAATAAATAATATAATCACACAGCCATGTGTTGTGCTTCCATATTCATTTCAACCTGCTATTTAGATATTTATGTCATAACCTCTTCTTATTACTTCTACACTCTGGACTTTGTAATCCTGCGCACCTTTTCTTTCTTTATTGAAATTATCCTGACATTTTTTTTTTATGACTTTACCACACATTTACCACACTTCCATCTGTATTTCTTCTATAGATTTTCAGAACTATTGCATGCATTAAAATCCTGTCTTGTTTCTGAAGATGTACTTTTATGCTGATTAATGCACTGCTGCAGTCTACTCTTGCTTTATTTCCATTTATCCATTTAAATGTTATGTACTTGTTACTCATTGTTTTAATTCAAAACTATGTTGACTTGTGGAAATAGCTGCTGAATCTCCTACTTAATTTTTAGTATAGTTTAGAGTGTCTGTAAATATATTTTTGACTTATTCTGAATACTTTTCATTAATACATTTCTCTTGTTGTAAACTTATCAATTTGATCTTTTTTTAAATACATCTACAAATATCCATCCAAAACTTTAAATCTTTTTTGTTTCTTTTTCTTGGCAATTAAGCAGAACTTGATCTCCTGCATCTCGATCCAGTCACAAATCCGAATATGCCTTACAGCCAGAAGATTCAAGTTGATACTGTTATGATCCGTTGCCCGGATCGTAGTTAGTTTATTTAAGTTTTGATGCATGTCTGGTTCAATTTCTGTTTCGGCGCCCATGTTTTGTGT
This sequence comes from Nerophis ophidion, assembly GCF_033978795.1. Classification (NCBI taxonomy): domain Eukaryota; kingdom Metazoa; phylum Chordata; class Actinopteri; order Syngnathiformes; family Syngnathidae; genus Nerophis; species Nerophis ophidion. The sequence goes on from NC_084624.1 coordinate 47,364,873, forward strand.
TTCTCAGTTGCCATGGGTGCTGATTAGTGTCACCTGCCTCTGATTAGTGGTCGGGACGCTCACCTGTTACCAGGCAAAAATCAGAGAGCTATTTAGTCCGGCCTTTTCACCTCACTCAGTCTGTTAAGTTAAAGTTAAAGTACCTATGATTGTCACACACACTAAGTGTGGTGAAATTTGTCCTCTGCATTTGACCCATCCCCTTGTTTAACCCCTTGGACGTGAGGGGAGCAGTGAGCAGCAGCAGTGGACGCGCCCGGGAATAATTTTTGGTGATTCAACCCCCAATTCCAACCCTTGATGCTGAGTGCCAAGCAAGGAGGTAATGGTTTCCATTTCTATTGTCTTTTGTATGACTCGGCCGGGCTTTGAACTCACAACCTACCGATCTCAGGGCAGACACTCTGACCACGAGGCCACTGAGTAGTTCTGGAGCGTTTCTGTAACTGCGTCGAGGCGTGTTGATGCCGGAGGTCGTCTTTCCAGGAAGCGGCGGGACGGCAGGAAGCAGCTCTCAGGTAAGAATAATGTTTTATTCTTCTTGAAAACATAACAAATACAAAATAAACAAAACAATTATGCCTATATCTAACAGGATAGCCAACAGGAAAAAGCTAAACACAAGAACAGGCAACGCTTAGCTCAGGGAAACAAAGGGTCGACGTAACTCGATGCATGAAAGACAGAGTATGCAATAATCAGTAAATAGCTCTCTGATTAGTGCCAGGGAGCAGGTGAGTGTCCCGACCACTAATCAGAGGCAGGTGACACTAATCAGCACCCATGGCAACATAGAAAACACAAAACATTGGTGCTGAAACAGAACTTCGACCAGACGTGGATCAAAACTGAAATAAACTTAAACAAACTATGATCCAGGCAACTTAAATGGGAACGGATAGTTTCCATATGAGTTGAGAATGTGTTAGATGTAAATATAAACAGAATACAATGATTTGCAAATCCTTTTCAAGCCATATTCAGTTGAATATGCTACAAAGACAACATATTTGATGTTCAAACTCATAAACATTATTTTGTATTTTTGCAAATAATAATTAACTTAGAATTTCATGGCTGCAACACGTGCCAAAGTAGTTGGGAAAGGGCATGTTCACCACTGTGTTACATCACCTTTTCTTTTAACAACACTCAATAAACGTTTGGGAACTGAGGAAACTAATTGTTGAAGCTTTGCAAAGTGGAATTCTTTCCCATTCTTGTTTTATGTAGAGCTTCAGTCGTTCAACAGTCCGGGGTCTGTGCTGTCCTATTTTACGTTTCATAATGCACCACACATTTTCCATGGGAGACAGGTCTGGACTGCAGGCGGGCCAGGAAAGTACCCGCACTCTTTTACTACGAAGCCACGCTGTTGTAACACGTGCTGAATGTGGCTTGGCATTGTCTTGCTGAAATAAGCAGGGGCGTCCATGAAAAAGACGGCGCTTAGACGACAGCATATGTTGTTCCAAAACCTGTATGTACCTTTCAGCATTAATGGTGCCTTCACAGATGTGTAAGTTACCCATGCCTTGGGCACTAATGCACCCCCATACCATCACACATGCTGGCTTTTCAACTTTGCGTCAATCACAGTCTGGATGGTTCCCTTCCCCTTTGGTCCGGATGACACGATGTCGAATATTTCCAAAAACAATTTGAAATGTGGACTCGTCAGATCACAGATCACTTTTCCACTTTGCATCAGTCCATCTTAGATGAACTCAGGCCCAGAGAAGCCGGCGGCGTTTCTGGATGTTGTTGATAAATGGCTTTCGCTTTGCATAGTAGGGCTTTAACTTGCACTTACATATGTAGCGACAAACTGTATTTAGTGATGATTGTTTTCTGAAGTGTTCCTGAGCTCTTGTGGTGATATCCTTTAGAGATGTCGGTTTTTGATACAGTGCCGTCTGAGGCATCGAAGGTCACGGTCATTCAATGTTGGTTTCCGGCCATGCTGCTTACGTGGAGTGATTTCTCCAGATTCTCTGAACCTTTTGATGATATTCCATCCATCCATCATCTTCCGCTTATCCGAGGTCGGGTCGCGGGGGCAACAGCCTAAGCAGGGAAGCCCAGACTTCCCTCTCCCCAGCCACTTCGTCTAGCTCTTCCCGGGGGATCCCGAGGCGTTCCCAGGCCAGCCGGGAGACATAGTCTTCCCAACGTGTCCTGGGTCTTCCCCGTGGCCTCCTACCAGCTGGACGTGCCCTAAACACCTCCTTAGGGAGGCGTTCGGGTGGCATCCTGACCATCTGGCTCCTCTCGATGTGGAGGAGCAGCGGCTTTACTTTGAGTTCCTCCTGGATGACAGAGCTTCTCACCCTATCTCTAAGGGAGAGACCCGCCACACGGTGGAGGAAACTCATTTGGGCCGCTTGTACCCGTGATCTTATCCTTTCAGTCATGACCCAAAGCTCATGACCATAGGTGAGGATGGGAACGTAGATCGACCGGTAAATTGAGAGCTTTGCCTTCCGGCTCAGCTCCTTCTTCACCACAACGGATCGGTACAACGTCCGCATTACTGAAGACGCCGCACCGCACTTTTGATGATATTATGGACCGTAAATGTTGAAATCCCTAAATTTCTTGCAATTGTACTTTAAGAAACGTTGTTCTTAAACTGTTTGACTATTTGCTCACACAGTTGTGGACAAAGGGGTGTACCTCGCCCCATCCTTTCTTGTGAAAGACTGAGCATTTTTTTGGGAAGCTGCTTTTATACCCAATCATGGCACCCACCTGTTCCCAATTAGCCTGCACACCTGTGGGATGTTCCAAATAAGTGTTTGATGAGTATTCCTCAACTTTATCAGTATGTATTGCCACCTTTCCCAACTTCTTTGTCACGTGTTGTTGCCATCAAATTCTAAAGTTAATGATTATTTGCAAAAACAATTTTTTTTATCAGTTTGAACATCAAATATGTTGTCTTTGTAGCATATTCAACTGAATATGGCTTGAAAAGGATTTGCAAATCATTGTATTCTGTTTATATTTACATCTAACACCATTTCCCAACTCATATGGAAACAGGGTTTGTAGGAATTATCTCCTGCTTCGCTTGAAAGTCCACTTTAGAAAACTGTTTACGTGCGGAAATGTAGTCATCCATGTTGAAAGTCGGAAAAAAATAACTCGCTGCGGCACTTACTCCCTGATGCCAATGTCTGTCTGGGATCCTGAGCGCCCCGCCCCTATCCTGAGGCACGAGGACTGTTTGCCTCACCTCAGAGTTTTTTCTCTGCCGTTGTGAATGCTCAGCAACGGTATAGCTCGGTTGGTAGAGTGGCCCTGCCAGCAACTTGAGGGTTGCAGGTTCGATTCCCACTCCCACCATCCTAGTCACTGCCGCTGTGTCCTTGGGCAAGACACTTTACCCACACTGGTTTAAATGTAACTTAGATATTGGGTTTCACTATGTAAAGCGCTTTGAGTCACTAGAGAAAAGCGCTATATAAATATAATTCACTTCACTTCACTTCACACCAGACAAGAACGCGCTCTGGCCATACGGCAGACAAGGACGTTTACGAGGGAATGCGAAAATTCTGCGATTTCGAAGAAAAAAATGATCCAAATTGGTGAAGCTAAATGAAAATTTAAATTGAACAATTACAATTATTTTATAATTATATATTGTATTTCTTTGCATGATCACAGGTGAGGCACTGCCTCGCCTGCCTCCCCACTAAATTGGCCCTGGTGTGTGAATGTTGTCTGTCTATCTGTGTTGGCCCTGCGATGAGGTGGTGACTTGTCCAGGGTGTACACTGCCTTCCGCCCGATTGTAGCTGAGATAGGCACCAGCACCCCCCGCGACCCCAAAGGGAATAAGCGGTAGAAAATGGATGGAAATGAGAATAATGGTGAAAGTCCCCACAACAATTGAGTTGAACGTTCAGTTTTCCAGGAACTGATGTGTTATTTTGCTTTTCGCCCACTTGAAGTTGTTAAAGCCAAAGCCTAGGGACCATTAACCCCCCCACCATCTCGCGACCCCGCCCTAAGCCCAACCGCACCTCCACATGAACAAAAATGAGGATACAAGTGATTACTTCTGAGCGCTCTCCCTCCGCCCGTCTTCTATCTTTTATTTATGGCCTCATACACACACGGTTCCTCCATTGGGGTGTCGGAGGCGGCCGCCGCCAATCCCGGCCGGGACTGATTTGCAATGGAGGTGTGGCACTGCAGTCGACACCGAGGGGGGAAATAGACAAGGGCTGTGATGATGGTGTGCGACACTGAATGGGATTACCATCTGTGGAGCCGGGGAGCTGATTGCTGCCCTAGCTTGTATTAAAATGAGAAGGCATCCGATTGGGTTTTGCTCGTGACAAGAAAGCCGATTTGTCTTTTGGTTTTGTTCGACTGTCTTGCTCGAATGTGCGTTCACCTTCCGTGCTCTCATATTCATGACCTCCGCCGAGCCCAAAGTTACGTTTTGGATGCCTTGGTTGGCTGGTTTTTCGAAATAAGAGAAAGCACAAAGGTGGGCGGTCCATTTGGTGACATTGTTGGTGCTTTTAAAACAATCTGTGCTACGGTATCTCTTTTAAATAGAAATAATCTGTTACAGCAATCAATCAATGTTTACTTATATAGCCCTAAATCACTAGTGTCTCAAAGGGCTGCACAAACCACTACGACATCCTCGGTAGGCCCACATAAGGGCAAGGAAAACTCACACCCAGTGGGACGTCGGTGACAATGATGACTATGAGAACCTTGGAGAGGAGGAAAGCAATGGATGTCGAGCGGGTCTAACATGATACTGTGAAAGTTCAATCCATAATGGATCCATCACAGTCGCGAGAGTCCAGTCCAAAGCGGATCCGACACAGCAGCGAGAGTCCCGTTCACAGCGGAGCCAGCAGGAAACCATCCCAAGCGGAGGCGGATCAGCAGCGCAGAGATGTCCCCAGCCGATACACAGGCGAGCAGTACATGGCCACCGGATCGGACCGGACCCCTTCCACAAGGGAGAGTGGGACATAGGAGAAAAAGAAAAGAAACGGCAGATCAACTGGTCTAAAAAGGGCGTCTATTTAAAGGCTAGAGTATACAAATGAGTTTTAAGGTGAGACTTAAATGCTTCTACTGAGTTGGTATCTCGAACTGTTACCGGGAGGGCATTCCAGAGTACTGCCAATCATCAATCAATCAATGTTTATTTATATAGCCCCAAATCACAAATGTCTCAAAGGACTGCACAAATCATTACGACTACAACATCCTCGGAAGAACCCACAAAAGGGCAAGGAAAACTCACACCCAGTGGGCAGGGAGAATTCACATCCAGTGGGACGCCAGTGACAATGCTGACTATGAGAAATCTTGGAGAGGACCTCAGATGTGGGCAACCCCACCCCCCCTCTAGGGGACCGAAAGCAATGGATGTGGAGCGGGTCTAACATGATACTGTGAAAGTTCAATCCATAGTGGCTCCAACACAGCCGCGAGAGTTCAGTTCAAGCGGATCCAAGACAGCAGCGAGAGTCCCGTCCACAGGAAACCATCTCAAGCGGATCAGCAGCGTAGAGATGTCCCCAACCGATACACAGGCGAGCGGTCCATCCTGGGTCCCGACGAGCGGTCCATCCTGGGTCTCGACTCTGGACAGCCAGTACTTCATCCATGGTCATCGGACCGGACCCCCTCCCTTGTGGAGGGGGGGACATAGTTCGTGTTAACAATCCAGTCCAGCTTATTGTCCACCAAAACCCCGAGGTACTTGAATGAGTCCACGGTCTGTACCTCAACTCCCTCGATCACAATAGGTTGTGACCGTGGACTCGACCTCCCAAAGTCAATGACCAGCTCCTTGGTCTTTGACGGATTGAGCTGCAAGAGGTTCGTGTGGCACCAGACAACAAAGTCCCTCACCAGGTTCCGAAACTCCTCCTCTCTGCCGTCCCTGATGCACCCGACGATGGCTGTGTCATCCGCGTACTTCTGGATGTGACACAGCTCTGAGTTGTAGCAGGAGTCAGCGGTGTACAGGGTGAAGAGAAGAGGGGCCAGCACCGTTCCCTGCGGTGCTCCGGTGCTGCTGATCACAGTGTCAGACGTGATGTCCTTCAGTCTGACAGACCGTGGCCTGTCGGTGAGGTAGTTCGAAATCCCGGCAACCAGGCAGGGGTCCACTCGCTTGTCCTGAAGGAGGTGTTTGAACATATATGTTGTATACTTTTTAATTGGAAAACAATAACCTGTTACAAATAAACACTCACCTGGATCTACATGTTGAGTCTGTCTGGATGGATAAATGCTGAAGTGCAGAACAGTGGTCCCCAACCTTTTTTTGCACCACAGACTGGTTTATTGTTGGCAAATAATTTTCAGTGACCGGCTATCCACTTGTGTCCGATAAATACAGCAAAAATAAGTGCACGAAAGATTACAACTCACTATAACGCCGAATTAGCGGGAGCTCGGGGTTTGTTTCTTTGCAATGAGACGCAGAGGGAAATCAGCCTTTGTCTACAATCTGTCACATTTATATTTTTATATGTTCATTAATGTGCATTGAATCATGTCACTAAGTTAGAACAAATATAACAAATGGCAACTTCCTATGAGGAGTTTTATTGGGGTTAGGGTTGTCGTGGAAATGTTCTTAAAGACGATCCTTTAGTGACAAATAGCTTCAAAATGATTTATTAAAGTAACAAACTAATAATAACAAGCTTTGCAAAGCGAGACCAAACCAGAACGACACATCCGTTCGTTCCAGCTTGTTCTAACTCCTTTAGAATTTCACATGACAATTATACATTCTCAGAAGTCCCACCCTCCATGCTCATTTACATACAGTACACCAGTGCAATGAATACCCAAAGTCCTGTGAAGGGGAGAGGGTGTCGTTTGCCCAGAGGAGGGGGTTTCACTCAGGAAAGGGGAACAATTTAGCTCTGTTGGGGGTCAAGAATAAATGACACATATGCCCAGGTCAACTAAAGTCCACATGTTACATCAAAGACACAGGAGAGAGAGCTTGATCAGATAATAGATCTCTTGCTAAGTGTCACATTCCTGAGCCCAATAAACAACTTTTGGTACCCAGTTCAAAGAACATCATCTATTAAAACGAGTACAAGTAATTTTGCTATCACAGGGTTAACCCAATAAAGAAGGTTATTAGCGTATCTAGTGGGAAAGGAGAAAGTTAAGTCAAAGAAATGCATGTCGTTTATAAATGATTTAATGTTTCTCTGCTTCCCGGTAGCAAATGTGTCACGGACCGGTACCGGTCTCCGGACCGGTGGTTGGGGACCACTGGTGTAGAACAAAAAATGGGACAAATGTCATCTCAGCATGAATTGCAACTAAAGTACTATATATTCAAATTATATTTATTGTCAAATAAAACACAGATAACGGGAAGAAATTGCCGTACAATTATACTCCAAAACTGAAAAACGTACATCTTTCAAGGCTCAGGTGAACAAAGCCGCATCCTCCATGTACTTGTCGTGGTTCTGATTGCATCTTCGTCGTAGCAAATAGCATCTATTTTTTCATCGAAATAATCGATGAGCCAATAGCCCAGCTTACATTGAATACAGTTTAAAAGATTTGGTTACCGACTTTTTCACCATCCGGGAATTTCTGGATTTTCGGCTTTACAGGTGTTGCTTATTTACTTTGTTTACCTCAGAAATTTGCCTAGTTGACCTTATAGTTACCGTTTGCATACTGCTCTCTGCTAAATAGGAATAACAGCAATAAAAGAAAAGTCATGGTGGATGGATGGATGATGCTAACGCTAAAAATTAATTAGCCTAATACATACATACAGTATACTGCCAAAAGCATTTGGCCACCCATCCAAATGATCATAAACAGGTGTCCTAAGCACTTGGCCGACAGGTGTGTAAAATCAAGCACTTAGACATGAATACTGTTTGCAAAAACTTTTGCGAAAGAATGGTCCACTCTCAGGAGCTCAGTGACTTCCAGCTAACTGTCATAGGATGCCACCTGTGCAACAAATCCAGTCGGGAAATTTCCTCGCTCCTAAATATGCCAACGTCAACTGTCGGCTTTATTATGAGGAAATGGAAGAGTTCGGGAACAACAGCAACTCGGCCACGAAGTGCTCGGCCAGAGTCTGGTGTGAATGAACTTATCAATAGCGAGAAGAAGAGAATATATTCAGAAGATATCAAGTCCTGTTCATTATTGAAGTAATTCTTGCCACCATATAATGAATATTAGATTTCCAATTAATTTTTACCATCTATATACACCTAGAAATCACATTTATTTTACCCTTCAAGTAGAAAACTTTCACCTCGAGGCAAAATATATTTCATATATTGGAAAAATTGGTAATCACGTCTGTATGCTGGACATTTTAAAATTGTGGTTCGTATTTTTTTTGATTAATTTTGGTTTGTTTAGTTTTTATCCTGCTGCTCGTATTGATATTATTATATATTTTTTTCTATTGTATTGATCCCCCTGAGTGTGGAAATAAAAGACGATATATTTTTCCTATTTTTCACTTTGCTTCTTAGTGTGGTGGTCACTTCCAAGGAGGTGTTTCCACTTTGTTACTTGCTTTGTCCACATTATTGATTTTTATTTTTATACTATACAACCTGTGTGTTACAAGCCAGCAGTCCGCCCACCGGCTCTTTGTGTGTGTGTGTGTGTGTGTGTGTGTGTGTTTTCTGGCAATGCTGACTTAATGGGGACATCGCTCTGTTTACACACTTTTAGGAGATTTCTGACGGTACGGGGACCAAAAAAACAGGTCCCCTAAAGAGAAACCTTTTTAAATGATTAGTCAAATCCATTCTTGGGATGCCTAAGTGATGTTTAAGATTTGGCCCATAAAACATTTTTACTGAAAAGTAAACATGTTTAACATCTAATTTGAACTTTTTTGTAAATGGTCCTCAGTAGTCACGAACAAATTTGTGTGAATTATGCAAAATGATTTAAATTTGGTTCCCAGTAATAATGATCAGCGCATTACTTCATCAATCCATAGATTTAAAGACGTGTATGAGCTAACTGGGCAGTGGCCCTTTTACCTCTTTTTTTATGCCTCCACAACCTGTAGAAAGGGTGGTCCCCACAAGTTCTGAACAAAGACTTGGTCCCCACAAATCCTGAACAAAGACTTGGTCCCCATTCCGAATGATAACCAGTGTGTGTGTGTGTGTGTGCGTGTGCGTGTGCGTGTGCGTGTGCGTGTGCGTGTGCGTGTGCGTGTGCGTGTGCGTGTGCGTGTGCGTGTGTGTAAAATTGACTACCAAGAAGACACACCGATGCCTTTGCTGACAGGTTGCCAAGTACAGTCAATACAGCAAGTAGCTTGTAAGAAAACTGAGAGCAGAATAGACTCTGTCCATAAAAGTACATACTGTACTGTACTGTACTGTACTTTGACACCTATGAAGTATGCCTAATCAATTTATATCAAAACTACCGAGCAATATGTCCTTAAAACAGAAAATGAGCATATAGATGTTACATTCGTGTTGCATACTTTTGCGTTATTGGTTTCCAACAAGATGCAGAAGGACGTCAGGAAGGAGTGTGCAGGTAAGAAGATGATCGATTCCAAAATACAAAAAAGGAAATGTGGAAAAGGAAAGTGCTTAATAAAGGACTGGCACAAGCGTAGATGCAAGAAGCTGGTACACATGAACTTAAAAGAAAGATTTAAGATAACGGTTGTGTGTAGCGTACAAAACTGCTGGAGATGAGTGTAGTGCGAGGCAGGTTTTAATAGTGGTTGGGTTAGTGATCAGGAACAGGTAAGGGTCCTAACTGCTAACCAGAGGCATGTGCGAAAAATTAGCGTCCATTGCAACAAAGAGAGAATTGAATAGAATTATCCCCTTTAAAGGCCTACTGAAATGAGATTTTCTTATTTAAACGGGGATAGCAGGTCCATTCTATGTGTCATACTTCATAATTTCGCCATATTGCCATATTTTTGCTGAAAGGATTTAGTAGAGAACATCCACGATAAAGTTTGCAACTTTTGGTCGCTAGTAAAAAAGCATTGCCTTTACCGGAAGTAGCAGACGATGTGCCGGTTATTGTTTATAATGTGAGCCTCCAGCAGAAAGAGCTATTCGGACCGAGAAAGCGACGATTTCCCCATTAATTTGAGCGAGGATGAAAGATTTGTGGATGAAGGAAGTTAGACTGAAGCACAGTGTGAGCGTTTCAGATGTTATCAGACACATTTTACTAGGATAATTCTGGAAGATCCCTTATCTGCTTAATGTTTTAATAGTGTTTTAGTGAGATTGTAAAGTCATACCTCAAAGTCGGATGGCTGCGGTGAACGCCAGTGTCTCTCAGAGAAGTCGAGTAGCCAAGATCACAGCTGCCTTTTTTGACAGCTGCTGCAGGAGGACGCATAATCCACTGACGTCTCCGGTAAGAGTCCACTTAATATCACAATTTTCCCATCCAAAAACTTGCTGGTTGACGTAGACAAACATGTTTGCTTGACCGCTCTGTGTTAAAGCTTCACAACAAACAAAGAAACAGAGGCTGTGTCTCGGTTTCTAAAGGCAGCTGCAATCCACCGCTTTCCACCAACAGCATTCTTCTTTGATGTCTCCATTATTAATTGAACAAATTGCAAAAGATTCAGCAACACATATGTCCAAATTACTGTGTAATTATGCGATGAAAGGAGACGACTTTTAGCGGCAAGTGGTGCTGGGCTAATATGTCCTCTCCAACCGGAGACATCACAAACACGTGTCATCATTCCGCGACGTTTTCAACAAGAAACTCCGCGGGAAATTTAAAATTGCATTTTAGTAAACTAAAGCGGCCGTATTGGCATGTGTTGCAATGTTAATATTTCATCATTGATATATAAACTATCAGACCGCGTGGTCGCTAGTAGTGACTTTCAGTAGGACTTTAAGGGACGGATTCCAGAAGTCCCCGAAAATAGCTTCAAAGTCACGGGAGGGTGGAGTGGAGATGGCGGCGGGTCGCCAGGCCAAGTGTCCCCGAAGCCACTGGGGACGAGTCAGGTGGCGGCGAGTTAAACGTCGCTGCAGCTGGCGACCACGGAGCGAAAACATTTTTGGCCGACGAGGAGGAGGACGTGAGCGACGCGCCAGCAGCCGTAAAGGTGCAAAAAAAATCCCTCACGTAGTAAAATCAAAGGGTAAAACCAACAACGATATTTAAATTTAAAGTACCAACGATTGTCACAAATTCGTTCTCTGCATTTGACCCATCCCCTTGTTTACCCCCTGGGAGGTGAGGGGAGCAGTGAGCAGTAGCTGCGGCCGCGCCCGGGAATCATTTTTAATGATTTAACCCCCAATTCCAACCTTTGATGCTGAGTGTCAAGCAGGGGGATAATTGCTCCCATTTTTACAGTCTTTGGTATGACTCGACCGGGGTTTGAACTCACAACCTACCGATCGACCATTCCTGACTTGCGTTTTTTTCGTTGGTCCTCAAAAACAGACCCTGTCATATAGGCCAACTTTGACTTGTCAGGCTTGCCCCTGACTGTTTGTCTATGTTTTAGTTTTTTCCTCTGCATTTGTCTGTTTCCTGTGTTTAGTATTTCCTGTCTTTTAGTTCCTGTCAAGTGCTCTTAATTTGTCAGCTTCCTGTCTTGTTCCCTGAGTGCTGTGTTCCTCCTCAGTGTGTTTAGTATTTCCTGTCCTTAGTTCCTGTCTTGTTCCCTGAGTGCTGTGTTCCCCTTCAGCTGTGGCTGATTGGCATCCGGCCACACCTGTTGCCAATCAGCCCGCTCCTATTTGTACCTCCTTTGTCTTGTGTCAGTTGCTGGATCATTGTATTGTCTTGTCGATGTCACGTCTAGTCGCTCTTGTGATGTGTTATCGCTCCTGTCGTGTCGTACCTTGTCTTTGCAGCGTAGCGGTGAGCTATGTTCAGTTGATGTTTGTAGCTTACTGTTTTTTGTTTTATTATGTTGGATCCACTATGGACTGGACTCTCACACTATTATGTTAGATCCACTATGGACTGGGCCCACACTATTATGTTAGATCCACTATGGACTGGACTCTCACTATTATGTTAGATCCACTATGGACTGGACTCTCACTATTATGTTAGATCCACTATGGACTGGACTCTCACTATTATGTTAGATTTACTATGGACTGGACTCTCACACTATTATGTTAGATCCACTATGGACTGGACTCTCACACTATTATGTTAGATCCACTATGGACTGGACTCTCACACTATTATGTTAGATCCACTATGGACTGGACTCTCACACTATTATGTTAGATCCACTATGGACTGGACTCTCACAATATTATGTTAGATCCACTATGGACTGGACTCTCACTATTATGTTAGATTTACTATGGACTGGACTCTCACACTATTATGTTAGATCCACTATGGACTGGACTCTCACACTATTATGTTAGATCCACTATGGACTGGACTCTCACACTATTATGTTAGATCCACTATGGACTGGACTCTCACAATATTATGTTAGATCCACTATGGACTGGACTCTCACTATTATGTTAGATTTACTATGGACTGGACTCTCACACTATTATGTTAGATCCACTATGGACTGGACTCTCACTATTATGTTAGATTTACTATGGACTGGACTCTCACACTATTATGTTAGATCCACTATGGACTGCACCCACACTATTATGTTGGATCCACTATGGACTGGACCCACACTATTATATTATATCCACTATAGACTGGACTCTCACTATTATGTTAGATCCACTATGGACTGCACCCACACTATTATGTTGGATCCACTATGGACTGGACCCACACTATTATATTATATCCACTATGGACTGGACTCTCACTATTATGTTAGATCCACTATGGACTGGACCCACACTATTATGTTGGATCCACTATGGACTGGACCCACACTATTATGTTAGATCCACTATGGACTGGACTCTCACACTATTATGTTAGATCCACTATGGACTGGACCCACACTATTATGTTAGATCCACTATGGACTGGAATCTTACACTATTATGTTAGATCCACTATGGACTGGACCCACACTATTATGTTAGATCCACTATGGACTGGACTCTCACTATTATGTTAGATCCACTATGGACTGGACTCTCACTATTATGTTAGATTTACTATGGACTGGATTCTCACACTATTATGTTAGATCCACTATGGACTAGACCCACACTATTATGTTAGATCCACTAGGGACTGGACTCAAACACTATTATGTTAGATCCACTATGGACTGGACTCTCACTATTATGTTAGATCCACTATGGACTGGACTCTCACACTATTATGTTAAATCCACTATGGACTGGACTCTCACTATTATGTTAGATCCACTATGGACTGGACTCTCACACTATTATGTTAGATCCACTATGGACTGGACTCTCACTATTATATTAGTGTGGGTCCAGTCCATAGTGGATCTATTATGTTAGCGCCACTATGGACTGGACTCTCACTATTATGGTAGATCCACTATGTACTGGACTCTCACACTATTATGTTAGATCCACTATGGACTGGACTTTCACAATATTATGTTAGACCCACTATGGACTGGACTTTCACAATATTATGTTAGATCCACTATGGACTGGACTCTCACACTATTATGTTAGATCCACTATGGACTGGACTCTCACTATTATATTAGTGTGGGTCCAGTCCATAGTGGATCTATTATGTTAGCGCCACTATGGACTGGACTCTCACACTATTATGGTAGATCCACTATGTACTGGACTCTCACACTATTATGTTAGATCCACTATGGACTGGACTTTCACAATATTATGTTAGACCCACTCGACGTCCATTGCACCGGTCTCCTTTAGGTGAGGTTTCTCATTGTCATCCCACTGGGTTGAGTTTTTCCTTGCCCTGATGTGGGATCTGAACCTGGGATGTCGTTGTGGCTTGTGCAGCCCTTTGAGACACTTGTGATTTAGGGCTATATAAATAAACATTGATTGACTGAGAAATGGACATAATGATTGCTCGATAGTAGGATATTGTACTGTTTGTTGAATCATTTTATTTTGAAAAACATTATAAAATGCAGTTCTGTTGATTCTGTATAAACAAGATTGTTGTGTAGGGAAGACAAACAATTACCTCAGTGACAATTTTCCCAATCAATCAGATTTAGTCAAATTTAAAGTTGTCAGCCTGTAGATCTGAAAAAGGATCAATGACGTTAACTTGACCCAAAAAGTTCTCCTACCTTCTTTTTTCTCCTATGTCCCCCCCCCTTCCCTTGTGGAGGGGGTCCGGTCCGATGACCATGGATGAAGTACTGGCTGTCCAGAGTCGAGACCCAGGATGGACCGCTCGTTGGGACCCAGGATGGACCGCTCGCCTGTATCGGTTGGGGACATCTCTACGCTGCTGATCCGCCTCCGCTTGAGATGGTTTCCTGTGGACGGGACTCTCGCTGCTGTCTTGGATCCGCTTTGAACTGAACTCTCGCGGCTGTGTTGGAGCCACTATGGATTGAACTTTCACAGTATCATGTTAGACCCACTCGACATCCATTGCTTTTGGTCCCCTAGAGGGGGGGGGGGTTGCCCACATCTGAGGTCCTCTCCAAGGTTTCTCATAGTCAGCATTGTCACTGGCGTCCCACTGGATGTGAATTCTCCCTCCCCACTGGGTGTGAGTTTTCCTTGCCCTTTTGTGGGTTCTTCCGAGGATGTCGTAGTCGTAATGATTTGTGCAGTCCTTTGAGACATTTGTGATTTGGGGCTATATAAATAAACATTGATTGATACCCAACAATCTCCAGGTTGGGGAGGAGTTCAAGTACCTATGAGTCTTAGGGAAGAGTGGATCGTGAGATCGACAGGCGGATCGGTGCGGCGTCTTCAGTAATGCGGACGTTGTATCGATCCGTTGTGGTGAAGAAGGAGCTGAGCCGGAAGGCAAAACTCTCAATTTACAGGTCGATCTACGTTCCCATCCTCACCTATGGTCATGAGCGTTGGGTTATGACCGAAAGGACAAGATCATGGGTACAAGCGGCTGAAATGAGTTTCCTCCGCCGGGTGGCGGGTCTCTCCCTTAGAGATAGGGTGAGAAGCTCTGTCATCCGGGAGGAATTCAGAGTCTGGCTCCTCCACATGGAGAGGATCCAGATGAGGTGGTTCGGGCATCTGGTCAGGATGCCACCCGAACGCCTCCCTAGGGAGGTGTTTGGGGCACGTCCGACCGGCAGGAGGCCAAGGAGAAGACCGAGGACATGTTGGGAAGACTATGTCTCCTGGCTAGCCTGGGAACGCCTCGGGATCCCCCGGGAAGAGCTAGACGAAGTGGCTGAGGAGATTGAAGTCTGGGCTTCCCTGCTTAGGCTGTTGCCCTCACGACCTGACCTCGGTTAAGTGGAAGAAAATGGATGGATGGAGGTGAAGAAAAAACAGCTTTCCACCTTGCAAGTAAACAAGTATAACGTATTTTGTCATCAGCAGGTAGCTTGTGCCCGTTCTGCACAAAGGAAGTAAAGTTCTTTATGAAAGCTGCCATTACACCACGTTCATCGTCTGTCGATGCTTCAACAATCGATCCACGGCGCTGACAGGTCAAGGATGATTTATTGTTCATAGCAACCCGCTGCAGCTTCGACTCCCCGCATGTTCCGGAACGCACTGCAAATCCACAATGTGTTGTCACCGTTGTCGGGCTTTAATTTCAGTTTAAACGCCAAGAGAGGGTAGAGCAACCTTGCCATTTTTAGCCCGAGCGCCATTAATATTTAACTAGTTTTGGAATAAGATGTGAAACTGGGGATATGGCGATGCTCATCACATATGCATGCTAACAGTGTTATTTACATTGTTGACTGACAGAAAAGTTTGCACTCACCTCGTGTGCCGCAGGGTTCGTTTTTTTGAATTTTTCTCTCCTTGATCGGATCGCGGATGTTTCTGAGTTGCTTCGTTCCGAGACGTGGTGAAACTTTCGGCTGAAGGCTGTGGCTACTTGCCAAAATTCTCCTCCTAACGATGCCAAGGAGAACTTGCTGTTGCATGACAATGTGAAAACTAACAACTGAAAGGCTGTACGTATAGTATTTCCCAAAAGTTAGTGCACATCCATCCATCTTCTTCCGCTTATCCGAGGTCGGGTCACGGGGGCAGCAGCCCAAGCAGGGAAGCCCAGACTACCCTCTCCCCAGCCACTTCGTCTAGCTCTTCCCGGGGAATCCCGAGGCGTTCCCAGGCCAGCCGGGAGACATAGTTTTCCCAACGTGTCCTGGGTCTTCCCCGTGGCCTCCTACCGGTTGGACGTGCCCTAAACACCTCCCTCGGGAGGCGTTCGGGTGGCATCCAGACCAGATGCCCGAACCACCTCATCTGGCTCCTCCATGTGGAGGAGCAGCGGCTTTACTCTGAGTTCCTCCCGGATGGCAGAGCTTCTCACCCTATCTCTAAGGGAGAGCCCCGCCACACGGCAGAGGAAACTCATTTGGGCCGCTTGTACCCGTGATCTTATCCTTTCGGTCATGACCCAAAGCTCATGACCATAGGTGAGGGTGGGAACGTAGATCGACCGGTAAATTGAGAGCTTTGCCTCCCGGCTCAGCTCCTTCTTCACCACAACGGATCGATACAACGTCCGCATTACTGAAGACGCCGCACCGATCCGCCTATCGATCTCACGATCCACTCTTCCCTCACTCGTGAACAAGACTCCTAGGTACTTGAACTCCTCCACTTGGGGCAGGGTCTCCTCCCCAACCCGGAGATGGCACTCCACCCATTTCCGGGAGAGAACCATGGACTCAGACTTGGAGGTGCTGATTCTCATTCCGGCCGCTTCACACTCGGCTGCGAACCGATCCAGTGAGAGCTGAAGATCCCGGCCAGATGAAGCCATCAGGACCACATCGTCTGCAAAAAGCAGAGACCTAATCCTGCGGTCACCAAACCGGATCCCCTCAATGCCTTGACTGCGCCTAGAAATTCTGTCCATAAAAGTTATGAACAGAATGGGTGACAAAGGACAGCCTTGGCGGAGTCCAACCCTCACTGGAAACGTGTCCGACTTACTGCACAATTTAATGAAATCCATAACTACCTCACGTTTCAGCTTGTAAAAGAACAATACCATAGACAAGTGTTTTTCAACCTTTTCTGAGCCAAGGCACATTTTTTACGTTGAAAAAATGTGGAGGGACACCACCAGCAGAAATCATTAACAATTGAAACTCAGTTGACGGTAAAAAGTCGTTGTCGCAATTGTTGGATATGACTTTAAAGCATAACCAAGCATGCATCAATATAGCTCTTGTCTCAAAGTAGGTGTACTGTCACCACCTGTCACATCACACCGGGACTTATTTGGAGTTATTTGCTGTTTTCCTGTGTGTAGTGTTTTACTTCTTCTCCCGCGCTCCTATTTTGGTGGTTTTTGCTCTTTTTTTGGTATTTTCCTGTAACAATTTCATGTCTTCCTTTTTGAGCGACATTTCCCTTATCTATCTTGTTTTAGCAATCAAGAATATTTCCGTTTTTTTTATCCTTCTTTGTGGGGACATTGTTGATTGTCATGTCCTGTTCGAATGTACATTGTGGACGCCGTCTTTGCTCCACAGTAAGTCTTTGCTGTCGTCCAGCATTTACTTTGTAGCCAGTATAGGTATATATATATATATATATATATACGCCTTGATTGGATTATCCAGAGAATAGTGCTCGATACCGTGGTAGAGCGCAATATGTAGGTGTGGGAAAAAATCACAAGACTACTTCATCTCTACAGAACTGTTTCATGAGGGGTTCCCTCAATCATCAGGAGATTTTAATGGAAGCATTCACATACAATGGTTTGTATAGGGCACAGAGTGGGTGGGTACAGGTAGGCGTAGGGGCGTGGTGATTGGCTCATGTGTTATCTAGGAGGTGTTTCCGTCTGTGGCGGCATGTTGAAAGGATTTCACTGCGCTTGTTGAGGGATGGCAGGTCTGGATGATATATAATAAACAGTTTCTCTTTCAAGCATAGGTTGCATCTTTTATTACCACTGTTGTAAGGTGTGCTGGATGCAAGAATTCGCCATGTTATTGAATATTCAACATTATTGTCTTTGAGGTATTTATATATATATATATATATATATATATATATATCAATCAATGTTTACTTATATAGCCCTAAATCACTAGTGTCTCAAAGGGCTGCACAAACCACCACGACATCCTCGGTAGGCCCACATAAGGGCAAGGAAAACTCACACCCAGTGGGACATCGGTGACAATAATGATCCAGTGGGACGTCGGTGACAATGATGACTATGAGAACCTTGGAGAGGAGGAAAGCAATGGATGTCGAGCGGATCTAACATGATACTGTGAAAGTTCAATCCACAATGGATCCAACACAGTCGCGAAAGTCCAGTCCAAAGCGGATCCAACACAGCAGCGAGAGTCCCGTTCACAGCGGAGCCAGCAGGAAACCATCCCAAGCGGAGGCGGATCAGCAGCGCAGAGATGTCCCCAGCCGATACACAGGCGAGCAGTACATGGCCACCGGATCGGACCGGAGCCCCTCCACAAGGGAGAGTGGGACATAGAAGAAAAAGAAAAGAAACGGCAGATATATATATATATATATATATATATATATATATATATATATTATGCAGCACGGTGGAACAGGGGTTAGTGCATGTACCTCACAATACGAAGGTCCTGAGTTCAATCCCGGGCTCGGGATCTTTCTGTGTGGAGTTTGCATGTTCTCCCCGTGACTGCGTGGGTTCCCTCCGGGTACTCCGGCTTCCTCCCACTTCCAAAGACATGCACCTGGAGATAGGTTGGTTGGCAACAATAAATTGGCCCTAGTGTGTGAATGTTGTCTGTCTATCTGTGTTGGGCCTGTGATGAGGTGGCGACTTGTTCAGGGTGTACTCCCCCTCCCGCCCGAATGCAGCTGGGATAGGCTCCAGCACCCCCCACGACCCTAAAAGGGCCAAGCGGTAGGAAACCACCATGTAGGAATGTTTATTTTAATTTACATTTTTGTTTTATTCTTTTATTTGTCATAATACCTCAAGTAGAAAATCCATTTCAATATACTTTGTAGCGTATTCAAACGTGTTGTTTCCATGAACACATTTTGTTTGTTTAGCCTTTCACTACAATGCGACAAAAACACATTTTGTGTGAGAACATGCAGCATTTGCTTCCCGCAGTCTTGTATTTATGCAAAATTCAACAGTTTGATGGTGTCTATGTTTCTCCCCTGGTAAAACATTCAACTCTTCAAGGACGTGCAAGGAGACTTTTTGTTTTTCCAGACTAAAATTAAACCACTGCTAATCACGCTGATGGCCCGGAATAACACAACATGCTCGTTTAAATAATTATACAAAGCGATGTCGTCCCTTCAAATGGCTCAAGACGTGCGGCCCAGCTTGTTTTTTTTACACGCCTGCGTAATATTCTGGCAATAAAATGAACATTCATGCAGTGGGGCTGCAGCTATCGATCTTTTTAGTAATCGGGAAATCAATCGGTTAATGTGTTTGTTAGTCGAGTCAATGCTTTAAAATAGACCTTTTAGCCTCAATGGGACTTTTAGGAAAAATAGTTGAAATAAACAAAGACTTTGCTAACAACGTTTCTTCTGATAAATGCACATAACATTGAATTCGGACTTTTACGGGAGTGTCACCATATATGACTTTCATTAAAAAAAAGTAAATAAAGAAGTGAATTATATTTATATAGTGCTTTTCTCAAGTGACTCAAAGCGATTATACATAGTGAAACCCAATATCTAAGTTACATTAAAACCAGTGTGGGTGGCACTGGGAGTAAGTGAGTAAAGTGTCTTGGATGGCGGAAGCGGGGATCGAACCTGGAACCCTTAAGTTGCTGGCACGGCCGCTCTACCAATCGAGCTATGCCACCCCCAAAAAACAAACCGTGTAACCATATGAACAAGCACCAGGTAACAAATGATAAAATGAATGGATTCAGACATTTTGGGGACATCTGGAATCCGTCCCTTAAAGGGGGGTGGGGGGAGTTGGGTAATTCTGCAACATTCAAATTGTAGATCAGTGGGGGTGTGGGGGGGAGGATTTTATTTTGTCATAAAAAAAGGAGTTTTTTTGGGGGGGTTGGTGCACTAATTGTAAGTTTATCTTGTGTTTTTTTTATGATTGGGGACCACTGCTGTAGATACTAACATGTCCTTTGCCTGTATTTGAGTTAAACATTTGCTATGCAAACCCAATATATAAGATGGCGTTAGCTGCCAAAATAGACATTTACCTTCTTTCTGCTCGTTTGCCGCTTTCAAGCATGCAGGGTGCTTTCTAGTAATGTTATGTCATTGATGTCATGCTTAGGAGAAATGCCAGCGTAAACATTTCACCGCCATGTCTGACTTTTTCACACTTTTTTAAAATGAAAACCGCTCTCATCGTCTGGGAGTTCTTCGCTCTTTCCATTTTCTCGTTTTTTCTGAGCCATCTCTCACTCGCCGCACTCCATAAGCCCCCCCCCCATATGAACTTGAAGTGCCATCCCGTGGAATTTTCCAAAATGTTTTGGTATCCTGGAGCATTCAAAGTTCCTTTCACTAGAACTAAAGGGCCAAGCCCAACTCCTGGAAAAACAACCCCACACCATAATTCCTCCCCCACCAAATTTCACACTCGGCACAACGCAGTCCGAAATCTAACCTCCAAACCCAGACTGGTCCATCAGATTGCCAGATGGAAAAGCGTGACTCGTCAGTCCAAAGAAGGCGTCTCCACTGCTCCAGAGTCCAGTGGCGACGTGCTTTACACCACCGCATCCCACACTTTACATTGGACTTGGTGATGTACGGCTTAGATGCAGCTGCTCGGCCATGAAAACCCATTCCATGTAGCTCTCTGCGTACAGGACGTGGGCTAATTGGAAGGTCACATGTAGCAAATGACTGTGCAGAAAGTATTTGCACTATGCGCTTCAGCATCCACTGACCCCTCTCTGTCAGTTTACCTGGCCTACCACTCTGTGGCTGAGTTGCTGTTGTTCCCAAACTCTTCCATTTCCTTATAATAAAGTTGACTTTGGAATATCTAGGAGGGAGGAAAATTCACAACTGGTGGCATCCTTTATTTTCCGTTCAGGCTCCAGTACTCTGGAATGCCCTCCCGGTAACAGTTCGAGATGCTACCTCAGTAGAAGCATTTAAGTCTCACCTTAAAACTCATCTGTATACTCTAGCCTTTAAATAGACCTCCTTTTTAGACCAGTTGATCTGCCGCTTCTTTTATTTCTCCTATGTCCCCCCTTCCCTTGTGGAGGGGGTCCGGTCCGATGACCATGGATGAAGTACTGGCTGTCCAGAGTCGAGACCCAGGATGGACCGCTCGTCGGGACCCAGGATGGACCGCTCGCCTGTGTATCGGTTGGGGACATCTCTACGCTGCTGATCCGCCTCCGCTCGACATCCATTGCTTTCAGTCCCCTAGAGGGGGGGGGGTTGCCCACATCTGAGGTCCTCTCCAAGGTTTCTCATAGTCAGCATTGTCACTGGCGTCCCACTGGATGTGAATTCTCCCTGCCCACTGGGTGTGAGTTTTCCTTGCCCTTTTGTGGGTTCTTCCGAGGATGTTGTAGTCGTAATGATTTGTGCAGCCCTTTGAGACATTTGTGATTTGGGGCTATATAAATAAACATTGATTGATTGATCCTGTGACAGATCCACACTAGAAATCACTGAGAGTGTCCCATTCTTTCACAAATGTTTGTAGAAACAGTCTCCATGCCCAAGTGCTTGATTTGATACACCGGGCTAAGTGATTAGGACACCTGATTCTGGTCATTTGGATGGGTGGCCAAATACTTTTAGCAATATAGTGTATCATCAAAGCAATAAAATACAAATCCATGCTTTTTCCTCATCAAATTATTTGATACATCATTGCAGCTTTATTGTTAGGTTTTCAATGTAGTGAATCCTTTGGACCCACAGCTAGTGTTTTGAGTCAATATGTCCCCAATTTAAAAAAAATAATTATATCTTCTTCTTTTTCTTATATTGTAACCTTAAACTCCTTTTGATTATGGTATTATATAAGAAATCAGAAATACTTTAATAACAATCCCCAAGGGGGAATTCACATTTTCAGCACAACCCCATTCAAGATCAGACAAACATTACAGGGAGACAGAACAGGATCGCTGACAGGTCTGCCAGCTTCCGGCGCCCCTTACAAAAAAAGGTGAGAAACAGAAAGCAGAGACCTAATCCCGCAGCCACCAAACCGGATCCCGGATTAGTAGTATTGGTTAATACCAAATTATATATTAATTTATATCCCAAAAATTTATCACATATTTCAGGATGTTGCACTACAGCAAGTCCAAAAAGGAGTAGGAGGAAGCAGAGTTTATTTAATCTTACCCCTTTCCACGTCTTAGTAGTTTTTTCCCATCAGTTAATCATTATTCCTCATCATCGGCGGTCACTAGAAGCGAGTAGGACGATCCTCCTGGTAGGGGTGTATCCCTTTATAGAGGATCCCTGTGCGTGACTTAGTTTTAACTGGTGCTCAGACAGTCAACACACGATCTTAAACATAATCGGGTCTGGGTCCATTGGCCTTGAATCCAAGACGACCGGGAACCCTTTTCTGCTGCAGCCTTCTTCCGCCTTCGCAGCTGTTGTGGTAGTTCTTAAATCTACAGTCTTCCGCCTGGTCCGCCGTTGAGGTCTTCACCGTATCCCTGGCTAGGGGTTCAGTCAGGTACTAGGCCTTTGCCAGGGGCCACCTGGGGTAACAGTAGTAAAGGGGTTAACCTCCTAGTGCCCCAAGACCCTATAGAGGAGCCTCCACTGCCGGATACATGAATACACAACAATCAAAGTTCTCATAAATACATAGTAAACAACTTACAGAGTGGCCTTGTGGTTGCAGTGTCTGCCCTGAGATCAGTAGGTCGTGAGTTCAAACCCCGGCCGAGTCATACCAAAGACTATAAAAATGGGACCCATTTTGATTCAACAAATACCGTGTTTGAATGTTCTTTATAGTCAATATTATGTATTAATATTAACTGATCTTGTTTTGTAACACCATTTGTGAATGACGTGTACTTTTGTGTTTTTTCCCCATATTTCCACACAAACTAAAAGAAAATTACCAAAAAATATATTCATATTATCATTTGGTGCTAACCTAAAGTCTTAACAAGCTGCTACGCTTCGTACTGCCTCTGCCTCTGTTAGTACATCTCTGCAGCACCCGGCATTGTCCCACCCACACGACCATCTGATTGGTTACAAGCAGAGCGGTAACAGCCAATCAGCAGTGCGTATTCAGAGCGCATGGAGGCAGAGGCAGGCAGAGAGGAGAGACGGTGCGGATGAGCAGAAAGGTGTTTAGCAGGTGAGCATAATGCAGCGGACTCTCCCCAAATTATAATAAACACCTACCAGTCAACTACTAGTAACATCTCCATGAGCCCGTTGACGTTCTAGAAAGATAAACGGCAGCCGAGCTCGCTGGCAGTCCTTAAGGTGAAGAATAATTAGCTTTTAGCGTAATGTTTACTCATTTTGCGCTGTGTGTTGCGGACAGCAAAGCCCTGTCCGTCTGAGAGAAAGACAAGCATTATTGACCTACAGTTAACAACTATGTTATTTAACTTTACCTTTTTCTGTGTTGAAGCAGCATGGACATTATGTTAAATGAAGAGTTTCCGTCTCCGAAAGTTGATATAATAATGTAACTGCATCATGAAGCCTACATGAACTCCATGGTGTTCAGGGATGAATAGTCTCTCCTATTGCTAGCAGCCTAGTTTTGAATGGCAGGGTCCCTACTATCAAATGTTGATAAAAAATTACATTTACAAAATAAAAATCAACGACAGGCTTCCCAAATGCTGTAATAAATTAAGCATGATGTGGCCCCACTTTTAACTCTTTTTTTTTTTTTTTCAAACACTTATTGCAAACGCTTACTTAGAGTAAGTCATTAATTTGACTTAGTCATTATTCCGTCTTAGTAAGTCAATATTTACATACTTAGTATGTCATGTAACTAGGACTGTTTTGTGTTTTCTTTACGGAAAAAATATCGAGATATATATATATCGTGTATATATATATATCCCGGGTGACGGCCTACTAACACTTTTGTTAGTTAGTAGGGCTTCAACTAACAACTTTTTGATAGTTAACCCGTCAACTATTTTAAAGATTTGTCGACAAACGGTATTATAAAGCGTAAACAGTGGCTCTACTTTAGCCATCGGCTTTTCAAAATACAGCTTGAAATTATTCTAGGCATGTTCTAACAATAAAAACGACTACTTCATTCTTCCATCCATTTCCTACCGCTTGTCCCGTTGCTGTAAAGGTCTTTCAAATGACATAAATATGCTACCACCAAGCAGCAGCTACTCCTAGACAGAAAAAGGACGATGCATACAACAGAGGATGATATCATACAGTTGTACTTGATGTGTACTGGATTCGGTGTCGAGTGGACGCCCCTGATTATTTATTCTTGCTTAGTATATCTTGACCTACATTGGATTGTTTTTTTTAGCGTGTTTTAATAATCATGTTAAAAGCCGACTGAAACCTACTACTACCGACAACATTACACAGTAATTTGGACTTCTGTGTTGCTGAATCTTTAGCAATTTGTTCAATTAATAATGGAGAAGTCAAAGTAGAAAGATGAAGGTGGGAAGCTTTTAGCCTTTAGCCACACAAACACACAGTGTTTCCTTGTTTAAAATTCCCAGAGGTGAAGCTTTACTATGGATCAGAGCGGTCAAGCACACATGGATCCCGACTACATGTCAACCGGCAGTTTTCGGTGAGAAAATTGTGGTAATAAGTCGCCTCTTACCGGAGATCAGCGGAGCTTCTGTCCTGCTGCAGCTTCGTGACTTCCCTCAGAGACTGGCGTCAACACACCCGTGGACACACCCCTCCGACTATCAGGTACTATTTAACTCACTAAAACACTAGCAACACAATAGAAAAATAAGGGATTTCCCAGAATTATCCTGGTAAATGTGTCTAAAAAGATCTGAATCTCTCCCAATGTAATCGCCTTTTTTTTTTCCATAGTCCTTCACTCTAAATTTCCTCATCCACGAATCTTTCATCCTCGCGCAAATTAATGAGGAAATTTTCGCTTTCTCGGTCCAAATCGCTCTAGCTGCTGGTGGCCATGATTGTAAACAATGTGAGGATGTGAGGAGCCCTCACACCGGTGACGTCATCGTCTGCTACTTCCGGTAAAGGCAAGGGTTTTTTATTAGCGACCAAAAGTTGCGAAATTTATCGTCGATGTTCTCTACTAAATCCTTTCAGATCTTTTCATCGCATAATTACACAGTAATTTGGACTTCTGTGTTGCTGAATATTTAGCAATTTGTTCAATTAATAATGGAGACGTCAAAGTAGAAAGATGAAGGTGGGAAGCTTTAGCCTTTAGCCACACAAAAACACAGTGTTTCCTTGTTTAAAATTCCCGGAGGTGAAGCTTTACAATGGATCAGAGCGGTCAAGCACACATGGATCCCGACTACATGTCAACCGGCAGTTTTCGGTGAGAAAATTGTGGTAATAAGTCGCCTCTTACCGGAGATCAGCGGAGCTTCTGTCCTGCTGCAGCTTCGTGACTTCCCTCAGAGACTGGCGTCAACACATCCGTGGACACACCCCTTCAACTATCAGGTACTATTTAACTCACTAAAACACTAGCAACACAATAGAAAAATAAGGGATTTCCCAGAATTATCCTGGTAAATGTGTCTAAAAACATCTGAATCGCTCCTAATGCAATCGCCTTTTTTTTTCTAGTCCTTCACTCTAAATTTCCTCATCCACGAATCTTTCATCCTCGCTGAAATTAACGAGGAAATTGTCGCTTTCTCGGTCCAAATCGCTCTAGCTGCTGGTGGCCATGATTGTAAACAATGTGAGGATGTGAGGAGCCCTCACACCGGTTACGTCATCGTCTGCTACTTCCGGTACAGGCAAGGCTATTTTATTAGCGACCAAAAGTTGCGAACTTTATCGTCGATGTTCTCTACTAAATCCTTTCAGATCTTTTCATCGCATAATTACACAGTAATTTGGACTTCTGTGTTGCTGAATATTTAGCAATTTGTTCAATTAATAATAGAGAAGTCAAAGTAGAAAGATGAAGGTGGGAAGCTTTTAGCTTTTAGCCACACAAACACACGGTGATTCCTTGTTTAAAATTCCAGTAGGTGAAGCTTTACTATGGATCAGAGCGGTCAAGCACACATGGATCCCGACTACATGTCAACCGGCAGTTTTCTGTGAGAAAATTGTGGTAATAAGTCGCCTCTTACCAGAGATCAGCGGAGCTTCTGTCCTGCTGCAGCTTCGTGACTTCCCTCAGAGATTGGCGTCAACACATCCGTGGACACACCCCTTCGACTATCAGGTACTATTTAACTCACTAAAACACTAGCAACACAATAGAAAGATAAGGGATTTCCCAGAATTATCCTGGTAAATGTGTCTAAAAACATCTGAATCTCTCCCAATGTAATCGCCTTTTTTTTTCTAGTCCTTCACTCTAAATTTCCTCATCTACGAATATTTCATCCTCGCGCAAATTAATGAGGAAATTGTCGCTTTCTCGGTCCAAATCGCTCTAGCTGCTGGTGGCCATGATTGTAAACAATGTGAGGATGTGAGGAGCCCTCACACCGGTGACGTCATCGTCTGCTACGTCAGGTACAGGCAAGGGTTTTTTATTAGCGACCAAAAGTTGCAAACTTTATCGTCGATGTTCTCTACTAAATCCTTTCAGATCTTTTCATCGCATAATTACACAGTAATTTGGACTTCTGTGTTGCTGAATATTTAGCAATTTGTTCAATTAATAATAGAGAAGTCAAAGTAGAAAGATGAAGGTGGGAAGCTTTTAGCTTTTAGCCACACAAACACACGGTGATTCCTTGTTTAAAATTCCAGGAGGTGAAGCTTTACTATGGATCAGAGCGGTCAAGCACACATGGATCCCGACTACATGTCAACCGGCAGTTTTCTGTGAGAAAATTGTGGTAATAAGTCGCCTCTTACCAGAGATCAGCGGAGCTTCTGTCCTGCTGCAGCTTCGTGACTTCCCTCAGAGACTGGCGTCAACACATCCGTGGACACACCCCTTCGACTATCAGGTACTATTTAACTCACTAAAACACTAGCAACACAATAGAAAGATAAGGGATTTCCCAGAATTATCCTGGTAAATGTGTCTAAAAACATCTGAATCTCTCCCAATGTAATCGCCTTTTTTTTCCTAGTCCTTCACTCTAAATTTCCTCATCCACAAATATTTCATCCTCGCTGAAATTAACGAGGAAATTGTCGCTTTCTCCAAATCGCTCTAGCTGCTGGCGGCCATTATTGTAAACAATGTGAGGATGTGAGGAGCCCTCCCACCGGTGAGGTCATCGTCTGCTACTTCCGGTACAGGCAAGGCTATTTTATTAGCGACCAAAAGTTGCGAACTTTATCGTCGATGTTCTCTACTAAATCCTATCAGATCTTTTCATCGCATAATTACACAGTAATTTGGACATCTGTGTTGCTGAATATTTAGCAATTTGTTCAATTAATAATGGAGAAGTCAAAGTAGAAAGATGAAGGTGGGAAGCTTTTAGCCTTTAGCCACACAAACACACAGTGTTTCCTTGTTTAAAATTCCAGGAGGTGAAGCTTTACTATGGATCAGAGCGGTCAAGCACACATGGATCCCGACTACATGTCAACCGGCAGTTTTCGGTGAGAACATTGTGGTAATAAGTCGCCTCTTACCGGAGATCAGCGGAGCTTCTGTCCTGCTGCAGCTTCGTGACTTCCCTCAGAGACTGGCGTCAACACACCCGTGGACACACCCCTCCGACTATCAGGTACTATTTAACTCACTAAAACACTAGCAACACAATAGAAAGATAAGGGATTTCCCAGAATTATCCTGGTAAATGTGTCTAAAAACATCTGAATCTCTCCCAATGTAATCGCCTTTTTTTTTTTTCCTAGTCCTTCACTCTAAATTTCCTCATCCACGAATCTTTCATCCTTGTGCAAATTAATGAGGAAATTTTCGCTTTCTCGGTCCAAATCGCTATAGCTGCTGGTGGCCATGATTGGAAATAATGTGAGGATGTGAGGAGCCCTCCCACCGGTGAGGTCATCGTCTGCTACTTCCGGTACAGGCAAGGCTGTTTTATTAGCGACCAAAAGTTGCGATGTTCTCTACTAAATCCTTTCAGCGAAAATATGGAAATATCCGGAAATGATCAAGTATGACACATAGAATGGACCTGCTATCCCCGTTTGAATAAGAAAATCTCATTTCAGTAGGCCTTTAAGATTGTTTTGTAACCAAAAAAATCCCAAAGTTTGGAAACTTTGCGTTGAAAGGAGCTCCCCCACATTGCAAAAACAAGCATTGGCGTCTCTTTCCATCGACAGTAGCGTTTAATGAGAGGCACTTACAGTAGACTCTAACACAGTTAGGTGTTTCACCACAACCTCGGGAGGGAAATTAATCTCTCAGATAAAATTGGGCTCAGCACTCAATATGCCACCCGCTGGGACGCGGCTTCATTTTTATTCATTGACCCTCTTGAATTAAAGCTAATTTCCCCCCCACGCTTTGCTCCATGAAGGCTCCCGCAGCAGGATGCTTGCTTCCAAGCATAATTCTCCACCTCCGTTTGATTCGAGAATTAGACACCAATTTGGAGGTGACGACGCTTGCGACTCAGTTTCAAGGTCTTTTTTTGTCGCCGGCCAGGTTCCTCCGGTTCTGCCCGCTGGACAAGTCCATCACGTATCACAAAGCAGCATTGGCGTCCAAGCTGGAGGTTCGTTGTAATATGAATAACAGTTTGTGTGGGCAGGTCAATCTGTATGGGTGGGGTTTTTCAAAATAAAAGCACCTACAGACAAGTTCACCATGTGATTCAACAACAAGACAAGGACATAATTTTTGCCATTTTTTCTGGTGGTGGAAGTGTATTGTGTAAACATTTGTTGTTGTTATTTTTTCAAGAGAACCATGTGTGCACACAAGCAAACAAACCATAATACAACCTGTGGCGAATAGAAAATAAAAGAACAACAAGCAATGCAATCTCAGCGCTTCTGCAAATTCATGATTTTTTTTTTTTCATACAAAAATTAAATATACCTGCTCGAAGATACACTTTCTGTAGCAATGAACAAACTGTATCTTCCTACTCCTCTGTAAGTTTTGTTAAAAGAAAACTGAACTTTTTGGGGGATTTTGCCCATCCATCTGTCTTTTTCCGCTTATCTGAAGTTGGGATGCGGGGGCAGCAGCCTAAGCAGAGGAGCCCAAACTTCCCTCTCCCCAGCCACTTCTTCCAGCTCCTCCCGGGGGATCCCGAGGCGTTCCCAGCCCAGCCGGGAGACATAGTCTTCCCAACGTGTCCTGGGTCTTCCCCGTGGCCTCCTACCGGTCGGACGTGCCCTAAACACCTCCCTAGGGAGGCGTTTGGGTGGCATCCTCACCAGATGCCCGAACCACCTCATCTGGCTCCTCTCCATGTGGAGGAGCAGTGGCCTCACTTTGATCTCCCCCGGATGGCAGAGCTTCTCACCCTATCTCTAAGGGAGAGCCTCGCCACCCGGTGGAGGAAACTCATTTGTACCCGTGATCTTGTCCTTTCAGTCATAACCCAAAGCTCATGAGGATGGGAACGTAGATCGTTCGGTAAACTGAGAGCTTTGCCTTCAGACCCAGCTCCTTCTTCACCACAACGGATCGATACAGCGTTGCCGGGAGAGATAGTCTTCCAAACATGTCCTGGGTCTTCCCAGTGGCCTCCTATCAATTGGACGTGCCCTAAACACCTCCCTAGGGAGGCGTTCGGGTGACATCCTGACCAGACGCCCGAACCACCGCATCTGGCTCTTTTCGATGTGGAGGAGCAGCGGCTTTACTTTGAGTTCCTCCCGGATGGCAGAGCTTCTCACCCTATCTCTAAGGGAGAGACTTGCCACCCGGCGAAGGAAACTCATTGAAACTAATGATCTTTTCCTTTCAGTCGTAACCCAAAGCTCATGACCATAGGTGAGGATGGAAACGTAGATCGACCGGTAAATTGAGAGCTTTACCTTCCGGCTCAGCTCCTTCTTCACCACAACGGATCGATACAGCTTTGCCGGGAGACATAGTCTTCCAAACGTGTCCTGGGTCTTCCCAGTGGCCTCCTACCGGTCGGACGTGCCTTAAACACCTCCCTAGGGAGGCGTTCGGGTGGCATCCTGACCAGATGCCCGAACCACCTCATCTGGCTCCTCTCCATGTGGAGGAGCAGCGGCTTTACTTTGATCTCCCCCCGGATGGCAGAGCTTCTCACCCTATCTCTAAGGGAGAGCCTTGCCACCCGGTGGAGGAAACTCATTTGTAGCCGTGATCTTGTCCTTTCGGTCATGACCCAAAGCTCATGACCATAGGTGAGGATGGGAACGTAGATCGACCGGTAAATTGAGAGCTTTCCCTTCCGGCTCAGCTCCTTCTTCACCACAACAGATCCATGCAGCGTTTCCGGGAGAGATAGTCTTCCCAACGTGTCCTGGGTCTTCCCCGTGGCCTCCTATCAATCGGACTAGCCCTAAACACCTCCGGAGGGAGGCGTTCGGGTGGCATCCTGACCAGATGCCCGAACCACCTCATCTGGCTCTTTTCGATATGGAGGAGCAGCGGCTTTACTTTGAGTTCCTCCCGGATGGCAGAGCTTCTCACCCTATCTCTAAGGGAGAGCCTCGCCACCCGGCAAAGGAAACTCATTGAAACTAATGATATTTTCCTTTCAGTCGTAACCCAAAGCTCATGACCATAGGTGAGGATGGGAACGTAGATCGACCGGTAGATTGAGAGCTTTGCCTTCCGGCTCAGCTCCTTCTTCACCACAACGGATCGATACAGCGTTGCCAGGAGAGATAGTCTTACGAACGTGTCCTGGGTCTTCCCCGTGGCCTCCTATCAATTGGACGTGCCCTAAACACCTCCCTAGGGAGGCGTTCAGGTGGCATTCTGACCAGATGCCCGAACCACCTCATCTGGCTCTTTTCGATGTGGAGGAGCAACGGCTTTACTTTGAGTTCCTCCCGGATGGCAGAGCTTCTCACCCTATCTCTAAGGGAGAGACCCACCACACGGCGGAGGAAACCCATTTGGGCCGCTTGTACCCGTGATCTTATCCTTTCGGTCATGACCTAAAGCTCATGACCATAGGTGAGGATGGGAACGTAGATCGACCGGTAGATTGAGAGCTTTGCCTTCCGGCTCAGCTCCTTCTTCACCATAACAGATTCAGAGATAGTCTTCCCAATGTAACCTGGGTCTTCCCCGTAGCCTCCTACCAGTTGGACGTGCCCTAAACACCTCCCTAGGGAGACGTTCGGGTGGCATCCTGACCAGATGCCCGAACCACTTCATCTGGCTCCTCTCCATGTGGAGGAACCGCTCCTGGACGAAATTTTGCCCATTCTCCGCAATCCTTACGTCTGAACAGCTCTTTCATTTTTTCCATGTTCTAGTTAGCCACAGCATGCGGACCAGTTTTTCCCACTACCAATGCAGGTAATGGGGATTCAACTGTTTAAGGGTCAACTTTCCTACTCGGGATAGTAAGCCGCTCTGAGAGTAAACAATAATAGAAGCTCCTGCAACGTCAATTATTAGCAATTCTTAACTAGTTTTTGTGGCACTGACTCAGTGTCTATCAAATCCCTAACAATCCTGGGATGAGGTGGCGACTTGTCCCTGGTGTACCCAGCCTTCCGTCAAAATGCAGCTGAGATAGACTCCAGCACTCCCTGCCAGCCCTAAAGGGACAAGCGGTAGAGAATGGAGGGGATGGCGTGACGCGGTTGGGAGAGTGGCCGTGCCAGCAACCTGAGGGTTCCTGGTTCGATCCCCAGCTTCTACCAAGCTAGTCACGTCCGTTGTGTCCTTGAGCAAGACACTTCACCCTTGCTCCAGCTGAGATAGGCTCCAGCACCCATCGCCACCCCGCCAATATGGGACAAGCGCCAGAAATTGGAGGGGACAGCATGACGATTTTGGGAGAGTGGCCGTGCCAGCAACCTGAGGGTTCCTGGTTCGATCCCCAGCTTCTACCAACCTAGTCACGTCCGTTGTGTCCTTGAGCAAGACACTTCCCCCTTGCTCCTGATGGTGGTTAGGGCCTTGCATGACAGCTCTCGCCAACAGTGTGTGAATGGGGAAAAAGTGTCAAACACAACGGACGTGTTTAGGATGGTAGAAGGTGGGGATTGAACCGGGAACCCTCAAGTTGCTGGCACAGCCACTCTACCAACTGCGCCACGCTGTCCCCAAATATTAGTTACTAGTCATAAATCATGCCTCGCATGTGTGGTGGAAGGTTGTGGCAATGAGACGGCGAGTTGGTCGATTTTGACATTCTCCATGCTACTAAAAATCGAAAAACTAAAAACCGGTACTGACTGAAGCAGTGGATACTGGCTTTCAACTTAGACCGGAGGACATCGCTAGGAAAACTCAGCAAGATGCAAATTTTTTCATAAAAACAAACAAAAAAATCTCAGGACTATTCTATTACCAGCTGAACTGGAAACACGAGTCCGTGCTGAAAGATACAACCATCCCACCGGTCAGCAACAGGGTGAGAGCAAACCTAGTAAGTCACTGTTCTTGTAACGCCACATTTGTCCTAAAGTAGTCGCCGGCGGCTCTCGAACAGTCTGCCGTGATTAACGTTGGCAAACACAGATCTCTATGCGGTTTATGTCAACGGAAGTAGCATCCCTTGCTATTCTTTCCATGAAATCCATGCGCCCAAGAAAGAAGTTCCAGTAATGATATGGATTATATGTGGACTCTCACTATTATGTTAGATCCACTACGGACTGGACTCTCACTATTATGTTAGATCCACTACGGACTGGACTCTCACTATTATGTTAGATCCACTACGGACTGGACTCTTACAATATTATGCTAGATCCACTAAGGACTGGACTTTCACACTATTACGTAACATCTACTATGGACTGGACCCTCACACTATTATGTTAGATCCACTATGGACTGGACTCTCACACTATTATGTTAGATCTACTATGGTCTGGACTCTCACACTATTATGTTAGATCCACTATGGACTGGACTCTCACACTATTATGTTAGATCCACTATGGACTAGACTCTCAAACTATTATGTTGGATCCACTATGGACTGGACTCTCACACTATTATGTTAGATCCACCTTGGACTGGACTCTTACAATATTTTGCTACATCCACTATGGACTGGACTCTCAAACTATTATGCTGGATCCACTATGGACTGTACTCTCTCACAATATTATGTTAAATCCACTATGGACTGGACTCTCACACTTTTAACTGGATCCACTATGGACTGGACTCTCAAACTATTATGTTAGATCTACTATGGACTGGACTCTCAAACTATTATGTTAGATCCACTATGGACTGGACTCTCAAACTATTATGTTAGATCTACTATGGACTGGACTCTCAAACTATTATGTTAGATCCACTATGGACTGGACTCTCACACTATCATGTTACATATACTATGGAATGGACTATCACACTTTTAACCACATCCACTATGGACTGGACTCTCACAATATTTTGCTAGATCCACTATGGACTGGACTCTCAAACTATTATGTTAGATCTACTATGGACTGGACTCTCAAACTATTATGTTAGACCTACTATGGACTGGACTCTCACACTATTATGTTAGATCCACTATGGACTGGACTCTCACACTATCATGTTACATATACTATGGAATGGACTATCACACTTTTAACCACATCCACTATGGACTGGACTCTCACAATATTTTGCTAGATCCACTATGGACTGGACTCTCACAATA
Source organism: Nerophis ophidion (assembly GCF_033978795.1). Lineage (NCBI taxonomy): Eukaryota > Metazoa > Chordata > Actinopteri > Syngnathiformes > Syngnathidae > Nerophis > Nerophis ophidion. Next base: position 47,398,840 of record NC_084624.1, read on the forward strand.
TTATGTAAGATCCACTACGGACTGGACTCTCACTATTATGTTAAATCCACTATGGACTGGACTCTCCCACTATTATGTTAGATCCACTACGGACTGAACTCTCATTATTATGTTAGATCCACTATGGACTGGACTCTCACACTATTATGTTAGATCTAGTATGGACTGGACTCTCACAATATTATGCCAGCGCTCGTGCCTCACAGCCAGAAGGTCTTAGGTTCAATTTCCGGTGGCCCTAGGTCTTTCTGTGTGGAGTACGCACGTTTTCCCTTGGCTTCCATCCGGGTACTCTGGCTTCCTCCCACCCAAAGACATGCACCTGGGGATAGGTTGACTGGCAACACTAAACTGTCCCTAGTGTGTGATGGGTGTGCCCCACCTTACCCCCCTGCGAGCCTGAGAGGGACAAGCAGTAGAAACTGAATGGTTGAATGGATTGTAGACAATGGGCAAAAATTCCCCCAAGATTGCAGTTTTCTTTTTGTTTAGCACTGTTCCAAACAGATCACCAAATGAGGTGGTTCGGGCATCTGGTAGGGAGGGGTTTAGGGCACATCCGATTAGTAGAAGGCCACGGGGAAGACCCAGGACACTTTGGGAAGACTAGCTTTCCTGGCGACGCTGTATCGATCCGTTGTGGTGAAGAAGGAGCTGAGCCGGAAGGCAAAGCTCTCAGTTTACCGGTCGATCTACGTTCCCATCCTCACCTATGGTCATGAGCTTTGGGTCATGACCGAAAGGACAAGATCACGGGTACAAGCGGCCCAAATGGCGGGTCTCTCCCTTAGGGTGAGAAGCTCTGCCATCCAGGGGGAGCTCATCTGGCTCCACATGGAGAGGAGCTGGATGAGGTGGTTCCGGCATCTGGTCAGGATGCCACCCGAACGCCTCTCTAGGGAGGTTTCTAGGGCACGTCCAACCGGTAGGAATTAACAGGGAAGACCCAGGACACGTTGGGAAGACAATCTCTCCCGGTGATGCTGAATCGATTCGTTGTGGTGAAGAAGTAGCTGAGCCGGAAGGCAAAGTTCTCAATTTACTGGTCGATCTACGTTCCCATCCTCACCTACGGTCATGAGCTTTGGGTTATGACCGAAAGGACAAGATCACGGGTACAAGCGGCCCAAATGAGTTTCCTCCACCGGGTGGTGGGTCTCTCCCTTAGAGATAGGGTGAGACGCTCTGTCATCCGGGGGGAGCTCATGTGGCTCCTCTTGGAGAGGAGCCGGATGAGGTGGTTCCGGCATCTGGTCAGGATGCCACCCGAACGCCTCTCTAGGGAGGTTTCTAGGGTACGTCCAACCGGTAGGAGGCCACGGGGAAGACCCAGGACACGTTGGGAAGACTATGTCTCCCGGCTGGCCTGGGAACGCCTCGGGATCCCCCGGGAAGAGCTAGACGAAGTGGCTGGGGAGAGGGAAGTTTGGGTTTCCCTACTTAGGCTGCTGCCCAACCTCGGATAAGCGGAAGAAGATGGATGGATTGACGTTCCAAACCAACTAAACCACGGTTTAGGTTTGCCAACCTTTGGCAAAAAAGACAAAAACACTAATTGACCCCAAAAAGATCAAAGCACAGGAAGTAATTTAAGTTCACTGACCAACAAAGATCAAAGCACAGGAAGTAAAGGAGGGAAGGAAGTCAAGTAGACTTTTAAGATGTTTTTTTTCTTCTTCCTAAGGTCCTACTTAAACAGCTGCATGGTGGCCTTGTGGTTCCAACGCCACCACCAAATTGACTATTAGGACATGGAGGGTTCGAATCCTTGACTGTGTGCTTTCACTCCCCACCCAAAAAAACATGCATGTTACTTGAAATGTTGAAAAGTAGAGATGTCCGATAATGGCGTTTTTGCCGATATCCCGATATTGTCCAACTGTTTCCGATATCAACCGATACCGATACATACAGTGGTGGAATGAACACATTATTATGCCTAATTTTGCTGTGATGCCCCCTGCTGGATGCATTAAACAATGTAACAAGGTTTTCCAAAATAAATCAACTCAAGTTATGGAAAAAAAAAAGTGCCAACATGGCACTGCCATATTTATTATTGAAGTCACAAAGTGCATTATCTTTCTTTTTTAACATGCCTTAAAAACAGCAGCTTGGAATTTGGGACATGCTCTCCCTGAGAGAGCATGAGGAGGTTGGGGTGAGCGGGGTTGGGGTAGAGGGGGGGGGTGTATATTGTAGCGTCCCGGAAGAGTTAGTGCTGCATGGGATTCTGGGTATTTGTTCTGTCATGTTTATGTTGTGTTACGGTGCGGATGTTCTCCCGAAATGTGTTAGTCATTCTTGTTTTGGTGTGGGTTCACAATTGGGTGCATATTTTCAACAGTGTTAAAGTTGTTTATACGGCCACCATCAGTGTGACCTGTATGGCTGTTGACCAAGTATGAGTTGCATTCATATTGTGTGTGTTTGAAATAGGCGTAGATATTATGTTGATTGGGCCAGCACGAAAAGGGAGCGTATTTGAGGTTTATAGGCGATCTGTATTTCTCCCTACGTCCGCTGGGTTGAGGTGGGGGTAGCAGGTGGGTGTATATTGTAGCGTCCTGGAAGAGTTAGTGCTGCAAGTGGTTCTGGGTATTTGTTCTGTTGTGTTACGGTGTGGATGTTCTCCCGAAATGTGTTAGTCAATCTTGTTTTGGTGTGGGTTCACAATTGGGTGCATATTTGTAACTGTTAAAGTTGTTTATACGGCCACCCTCAGTGTGACCTGTATGGCTGTTGAACGAGTATGCCTTGCATTCACTCGTGTGTGTGTGAAAAGTCATAGATATTATGTATTTGGTCCAGCATGAAAAGGGAGTGTCTTTAAGGTTTACTGGCGCTCTGTACTTCTCCCCACGTCCGCTGGGTTGAGGTGGGGGTAGCGGAATTTTTATATTGTAGCGTCCTGGAAGAGTTAGTGCTGCAAGGGGTTCTGGGTATCTGTTGTGTTACGGTGCGGATGTTCTCCCGAAATATGTTAGTCATTCTTTTTTTGGTGTGGGTTCACAATTGGGTGCATATTTGCAACAGTGTTAAAGTTGTTTATACGGCCACCATCAGTGTGATATGTATGGCTGTTGACCAAGTATGAGTTGCATTCATATTGTGTGTGTGTGTGAAATAGGCGTAGATATTATGTTGATTGGGCCAGCACGAAAAGGGAGCGTATTTGAGGTTTATAGGCGATCTGTATTCCTCCCTACGTCCGCTGGGTTGAGGTGGGGGTAGCAGTTGGGTGTATATTGTAGCGTCCTGGAAGAGTTAGTGCTGCAAGTGGTTCTGGGTACTTGCTCTGTTGAGTTACGGTGCGGATGTTTTCCCGAAATGTGTTTGTCAATGTTGTTGGATGTGGGTTCACAGTGTGGCGCATATTTGCAACAGTGTTAAAGTTGTTTATACGGCCACCATCCGTGTGACCTGTATGGCTGTTGAACAAGTATGCGTTGCATTCACTCGTGTGTGTGTGAAAAGCCGTAGATATTATGTGATTAGGCCGGGCACGAAAAGGGAGTGTCTTTGAGGTTTATTGGCGCTCTGTACTTCTCCCTACGTCCGCTGGGTTGAGGTGGGGGTAGCGGGGGAGGGGGGGTGTATATTGTAGCGTCCTGGAAGAGTTAGTGCTGCAAGTGGTTCTGGGTATTTGCTCTGTTGAGTTACGGTGCGGATGTTCTCCCGAAATGTGTTTGTCAATGTTGTTGGATGTGGGTTCACAGTGTGGCGCATATTTGCAACAGTGTTAAAGTTGTTTATACGGCCACCATCCGTGTGACCTGTATGGCTGTTGAACAAGTATGACTTGCATTCACTCGTGTGTGTGTGTGAAAAGCCGTAGATATTATGTGATTAGGCCGGGCACGAAAACGGAGTGTATTTGAGGTTTATAGGCGATCTGTACTTCTCCGTACTTTTGCCGGGTTGAGATGGGGGTAGCGGGGGGGTGTATATTGTAGCGTCCAGGAAGAGTTAGTGCTGCAAGGGGTTCTGGGTATTTTTTCTGTTGTGTTACAGTGCGGATGTTCTCCCGAAATGTGTTTTTGTCATTCCTTTTTGAAACGGATAATTTCCGATATTACATTTTGAAGCATTTATCGGCCGATAATTTCGGCAGTCCGATATTATCGGACATCTCTAGTGAGAAGGTGAGCGTGTGTGTGTGTGTGTGCCGTGGTTGACTGGGGGACGAGTCCGGGGTGTGTCAGCCGGGTTGGGGCTCCAGCTCACCCGCCACCCTTTTATGCAGCCAAGCGCTATAGAAATGAAGGACTAATTCTTATAGAAATGTGCGTAACTTTGTACAGTTTGCAGGTAGTTTTTGTTTCTTTGCTTCGGACAATCTTAATCTGTGTGAGATTTACAAGACAGCAGTGACTTCATCAATCCACGACGGCGTCCGACTTTGTCCGACTCTGCGTCGCACGACGAGGCCGGTCGTCGTGCCCGCTTCTTTTTTCCAGGGGTGGGTTTTGGTTACTAAACAGTTCGGCTGGCAGGGGGCGGAGGGGGTCACCTCAGCAAAGAGAAACGATCAACACCAGCCCGGCGAGCGCCAGCCGGTGAGCGGGGGGATGGCGGCGGGAGGCTCGTCCTGCTAACTCGCCGTCGCACTCGCCGGGGCCCTGGCAGCGGGCCCTCTCGCACAGGACGCCGGTGAAGCCGGGGGGGCAGTGGCAGCGCTGGTGGTGGTGGTGGCACGTGCCGCCGTTCTGGCAGCGCAGCATGGCGCCGTCGCACACCCGGGCTGCGGAAACACACCAGCAGAAAAGAGAGGGCGTCAAAAAAAATGAAAAAAAAAGGTCGAGTCGAGGACTTGTCGCGTGCAGGAAGACAGAAGAGAGGACAACAAGACAACATTTTTGTGCTATTTTCAAGGGCAGAGAAGACACCGAATAATCCTGGTGAAACAAAAGAGCAGCGCGGTGGTGATGAGGTTAAGTTAAGGAATCAGACGCGAATATATGAGGCAGCCTGCTGTGCTGGATGGAGGGTTCATTTTCATTTGGATCGCTGCCTGCCCAGAACCCACATAAGTGCCTTTTGATCAGAGCTGGGAGGTATGGCCTTTTTTTAATATCTCGATATTTTTAGGCCATGTCACGATACACGATATATATCTCTATATTTTTAGGCCATGTCACGATACACGATATATATCTCTATATTTTTAGGCCATGTCACGATACACGATATATATCTCTATATTTTTAGGCCATGTCCCGATACACGATATATATCTCAATATTTTCAAGCCATGTTACGATACATGATATAGATCTCGATATTTTCAAGCCATGTTACGATACATGATATAGATCTCGATATTTTTAGGCCATGTCCCGATACTCGATATATATCTCGATATTTTCAAGCCATGTTACGATACATGATATAGATCTCAATCTTTTTAGGCCATGTCCCGATACACAATATATATCTCGATATTTTCAAGCCATGTTACGATACATGATATAGATCTCGATATTTTTAGGCCATGTCCCGATACACGATATATATCTCGATATTTTTAAGCCATGTTACGATACACGATATATATCTCGATATTTTTAAGCCATGTTACGACACACGATATATATCTCGATATTTTTAGGCCATGTCCCGATACACGATATATATTTCAAGATTTTTAAGCCATGTTACGATACACGATATAGATCTCGATATTTTTAGGTCATGTCCCGATACTCGATATATATCTCGATATTTTTAAGCCATGTCACGATACACGATATATATCTCGATATTTCAAAGCCATGTTACGATACACGATATAGATCTCGATATTTTTAGGCCATGTTACGATACACGATATATATCTCGATATTTGCAAGCCATGTTGCGATACACGATATATATCTCGATATTTTTAGGCCATGTACCGATACACGATATAAATCTCGATATTTTTAGGCCATGTCGCGATACACGATATATATCTCGATAATTTTAGGCCGTGTCAAGATACACGATATATATCTCGATATTTCTAGGCCATGTCACGATACACGGTATGTATCTCGTTATTTTTAGGCCATGTCACGATACACGATATATATCTTAATATTTTTGCATAATGTCACGATACACGATGTGTATATCTATATGTTTAGGCCATGTCCCGATACACGATATATATCTCGATATTTTTAAGCCATGTTACGACACACGATATAAATCTCGATATTTTTAAGCCATGTTACAATACACGATATACATCTCGATATTTTTAGGCCTTGTCACGATACACAATATCTATCTCAATATTTTTAGGTCATGTCACCATACACAATATATATCTCGATTATTTTTAGGTCATGTCACGATACACGATATAAATCTCGATATTTTTAGGCCATGTCGCGATACACGATATATATCTCGATATTTTTAGGCCATGTCACAATACACGATATATATCTCGATATTTTTAGAACATGTCACGATACACGATATTTATCTCGATATTTTTAAGCCATGTTACAATACACGATATGTATCTGAATATTTTTAGGCCATGTCACAATACACAATATTTATCTCGATATTTTTTGGTCATGTCCCGATACTCGATACATATCTCGATATTTTTAGGCCATGTCACAATACACGATATATATCTCAATATTTTTACGCCATGTCACGATACACGATATATATCTCGATATTTTTACGCAATGTCCCGATACACGATATATATCTCGACATTTTTAAGCCATGTCACGATACACGATATAGATCTCGATATTTTTAGGCCATGCCACGATACACGATATATATCTCCATATTTTTAGGCCGCATCATGATACACGATGTATATATCGATATTTTTAGGCCATGTCACGATACACGATATCTATCCCAATATTTTTAGGCCATGTTACGATACACGATATATATCTCAATATTTTTAGGCCATGTCCCGATACACGATATATATCTCGATATTTTTACGCAATGTCACGATACACGATATATATCTCGACATTTTTAAGCCATGTCACGATACACGATATATATCTCGATATTTTTAGGCCACATCACGATACACGATATATATCTTGATATTTTTAGGCCACGCCACGACACACGATATATATCTCGATATTTTTAGGCCATGTTACGATACACAATATATATCTCGTTATTTTTAGGCCGCGTCACGATACACGATATATACCTAGATATTTTTACGCAATGTCACGATACACGATATGTATCTCAATATTTTTAGGCCATGTCCCGATACATGATATATATCTCGATATTTTTAGGCCATGTCACGATACACGATATATATCTCGTTATTTTTAGGCCGCATCACGATACACGATATATATCTTGATATTTTTAGGCCATGTCACGATACACGATATATATCTCGATATTTTTAGGCCATGTCACAATACACGATATATATCTCGATATTTTTAGGCCATGTCACGATACACGATATATATCTCCATATTTTTACATAATGTCACGATACACGATGTGTATATCTATATGTTTAGGCCATGTCCCGATACACGATATATATCTCGATATTTTTAAGCCATGTTACGATACACGATATAAATCTCGATATTTTTAAGCCATGTTACAATACACGATATACATCTCGATATTTTTAGGCCTTGTCACGATACACAATATCTATCTCAATATTTTTAGGTCATGTCACCATACACAATATATATCTCGATTATTTTTAGGTCATGTCACGATACACGATATAAATCTCGATATTTTTAGGCCATGTCACGATACACGATATATATCTCGATATTTTTAGGCCATGTCACAATACACGATATATATCTCGATATTTTTAGAACATGTCACGATACACGATATTTATCTCGATATTTTTAAGCCATGTTACAATACACGATATGTATCTGAATATTTTTAGGCCATGTCACAATACACAATATTTATCTCGATATTTTTTGGTCATGTCCCGATACTCGATACATATCTCGATATTTTTAGGCCATGTCACAATACACGATATATATCTCAATATTTTTACGCCATGTCACGATACACGATATATATCTCGATATTTTTACGCAATGTCCCGATACACGATATATATCTCGACATTTTTAAGCCTTGTCACGATACACGATATAGATCTCGATATTTTTAGGCCATGCCACGATACACGATATATATCTCCATATTTTTAGGCCGCATCATGATACACGATGTATATATCGATATTTTTAGGCCATGTCACGATACACGATATCTATCCCAATATTTTTAGGCCATGTTACGATACACGATATATATCTCAATATTTTTAGGCCATGTCCCGATACACGATATATATCTCGATATTTTTACGCAATGTCACGATACACGATATATATCTCGACATTTTTAAGCCATGTCACGATACACGATATATATCTCGATATTTTTAGGCCACATCACGATACACGATATATATCTTGATATTTTTAGGCCACGCCACGACACACGATATATATCTCGATATTTTTAGGCCATGTTACGATACACAATATATATCTCGTTATTTTTAGGCCGCGTCACGATACACGATATATACCTAGATATTTTTACGCAATGTCACGATACACGATATGTATCTCAATATTTTTAGACCATGTCACGATACACGATATATATCTCGATATTTTTAGGCCATGTCACGATACACGATATATATCTCGATATTTTTAGGCCATGTCACAATACACGATATATATCTCGATATTTTTAGGCCATGTCACGATACACGATATATATCTCGATATTTTTACGCAATGCCACGATACACGATATATATCTCCATAGTTTGCCTTGAATGAACACTTGATGCATATAATCACAGCAGTATGATGATTCTATGTGTCTACATTAAAACATTCTTCTTCATACTGCATTAATATATGCTACTTTTAAACTTTCATGCAGAGAGGGAAAACACAACTAAAACTGTATTTATTAAACAGTTATTAAGCAGTGGCACAAACATTCATGTCATTTCCAAAACAGAAAGTGCGAGATTGTCAGAGACATTTTAAAACAAGCAATGAGTGCACTTTTGTGCATGATGTCACTAAGATGACATATCAAAATAACACTTTTGTGCATGATGTCACACAAGATATTTCAATGACTTAAAAAAAAGAGCTGCATAATAGTACATCAAATAGTGTATGTCCTTCACTATGTGGTAGGTTCCTGCGGACGTTATCTCCTTCTGTTGTTGACTATTTCATTCATACGGTGTTGATGTGGAAATGGTTGCTTGGGCATTTTGTTGGTGTGGCATGGAACAAAGATGTTGACATGCGGAGTTTCAAGCACTCTTCATTCTCTAGCAGGTGACTTTTCAAATGATGCTACACATTAGCACTGCTGCTACTTTTTGTAGCAAAGCTTTTGCCGCATACTTGACATATTACGGTTGTCTGTTCAACATCTTCCCGCTTGAAGCCAAACTACCGCCAGATGATGCTTTTTTCGGGAATTCATTCTTCCTTCATTTGCTACCAGATTGGCACCTTCTTTCTCTCGTATTACCACTCGCAACACTCCGCTAGCATCACAGCTAACTTTACCCATGCTGCTACCTTTCATCCGAGGGCGTATGACACGACAGTATGTGACGTATTTAAGAAGGTGTGCTTGTTTTATGTCTCTGTGAGAAGCAGAGACAAGGGAGTGGGAAGAGCCTGAAGTGTAATGCCCGCAGCTAAAAGCAACTGCGTGAGAACGTATACTCCAATATCACGTTATAGTCATTTTCTATATCGCACAGTCCTACTTTTGATACGCTAATGTCACGTGACAGCGTTTTTTTTTTTGGGGAGGAGACAGATGTCCCACTTAGAGCTGCATTGTGCCGCTCGACTGATGGATGAAGTCAACACGCCAACATTCACCAAGTCGGTTTCATCCTCAAAAAGCCAGGCTGCTGGCACAGGTGCACATCCTGCAAGATGGAATGTTTAACAAGAGATTTCACTGTAATTGGAGAGCTCCCTCTGCAAAATCACCTTTCCTTTACAAACCCCGTTTCTATAAGATTGGGAAATTGCGTTTGATGTAAATATAAACAGAATACAATCATTTGCCAATCCTTTTAAACCCATATTCAGTTGAATGCACTACAAAGACAACATATTTGATGTTCAAACTCATAAACTTTATTTTTTTTGCAAGTAATAATTAACTTAGAATTTCATGGCTGCAACAAGTGCCAAAGTAGTTGGGAAAGGGCATGTTCACCACTGTGTTACATCAACTTGTCTTTTAACAACACGTTTGGGAACTGAGGAAACTAATTGTGGAAGCTTTGAAAGTGGAATTCTTTCCCGTTCTTGTTTTACGTAGAGCTTCAGTCGTTCAATTGTGAATTTTTTTGTGAATTATATTTATATAGCGCTTTTTCTCTAGTGACTCAAAAGCGCTTTTCATAGTGAAATCCAATATCTAAGTTACATTCAAACCAGTGTGGGTGCCACTGGGAGCAGGTGGGTAAAGTGTCTTGCCCAAGGACACAACTGCAGTGACTAGGATGGCGGAAGCGGGAATCGAACCTGCAACCCTCAAGTTGCTGGCACGGCCACTCTACCAACCGAGCTAAACCGCCCGCCCGGGGTCTGCGCTGTTGTGTTTTACGCTTCATAATGCGCCACACATTTTTGATAGGGGACAGATTTGGACTGCAGGCGGGCCAGGAAAGTACCCGCACTCTTTTTTTTTACAAAGCCACGCTGTTGTAACACTTGTCTTGCTTAAATAAGCAGGGGCGTCCATGATAACGTTGCTTGGATGACAACATATGTTGCTCCAAAACCTGTATGTACCTTTCAGCATTAATGGTGCCTTCACAGATGTGTAAGTTACCCATGCCTTGGGCACTAATGCACCCCCATACCATCACAGATGCTGGCTTTTCAACTTTGCGCCTATAACAATCCGAATGGTTATTTTCCTCTTTGTTCTGGAGGACACCACATCCTCTGTTTCCAAATATAATTTGAAATGTTGACTCATCAGACCACAGAACACTTTTCCAATTTGTATCAGTCCATTTTAGATGAGTTCGAGCCCAGCAAAGCCGGCGCCGTTCCTGGGTGTTGTTGATAAATGGCTTTCGCTTTGCATAGTAGAGTTTTAACTTGCACTTACAGATGTAGTGACCAACTGTAGTTACTGACAGTGGTTTTATGAAGTGTTCCTGAGCCCATGTGGTGATATCCTTTACACACTGATGTCGGTTTTTGATGCAGTACCGCCCGAGGGATCAAAAGTCCGTAATATCATCGCTTACGTGCAGTGATTTCTCCAGATTCTCTGAACTTTTTAATGATTTTACGGACCGTAGATGGTAAAATCCCTAAATTCCTTGCAATAGCTCGTTGAGAAATGTTGTTCTAAAACTGTTCGACAATTTGCTTACAAAGGGGTGTACCTCGCCCTATCCTTGTTTGTGAATGACTTAGCATTTCATGGAAGCTGTTTTTATACCCAATCATGGCACCCACCTGTTCCCAATTAGCCTGCACACCTGTGGGATGTTCCATATAAGTGTTTGATGAGCATTCCTCAACTTTATCAGTATTTATTGCCACCTTTCCCAACTTCTTGGTCACGTGTTGCTGGCATCAAATTCTAATTTTAATGATTATTTGCACACAAAAAAAAAGTTTATCAGTTTGAACATCAAATATGTTGTCTTTGTAGCATATTCAACTGAATATGGCTTGAAAAGGATTTGCAAATCATTGTATTCTGTTTATATTTACATCTAACACAATTTCCCAACTCATATGGAAACGGGGTTTGTATTTATTATTGTGTGAATGCTCCAAAGCATATGGTTTCCAACACCAAAATTCATCTATTTATTCAACTTCTTATTCTTGTTCTTCTCCAGATTTTGGCGCGCTCTACCTTCCACATTTTCCCCCGATTTAAACCATTCAGACTTCAAACTGTTCAGCCTATTCGGGAATCGCGGGCTTTCCCCTTGACAAATCCCCAAAGATTCCCAGATTTCCCAGAATTCCAGGTTTTCCGAGACATTTTTTTCCCATTCAAAATGAATTGGACATTTTTCAAACTTTCACCATTTTCACATTTTTCAACTGATTTAAACCATTCCACTGTTCTGGTAATTCAAACTTAGATTGTTTTAAGTTAAAAAAAATTCCAGGATTTTCCGGAATTCATAGTTATCCAAAGCCCTATTTCCACCCTTTTTTTCTGGCGACTACTCCTTCCACATTTTTCAACACATTTCAACCGTTCCACCGTCAAAACATTCCTCTTAATCAGGACAAAAAAACAAAGTTGTTTTTTGAACTGGAAAATTTCTGGGTTTTCCGGAAATTCCTTAATACCATTCCTCAATTAAAAATGTTACTACTATTCAACATTTTGCACCATTGTGGAAATTCAAACCTCCTTTTTTACAAGTTCAAAAAAATTCCAGGATTTTCCAGAGTTTCTGGTTTTCCAAAGCCATTTTCGGGAAGTTCCCACATTGGCCATTTTTCAAACTCCCACCTTTTCCACATTTTCCCACTAATTCAAACCCTTCCACCTTCAACATATTCCACTCAAACTATTATTTTTCCAACTTAAAAAAAATTCCAGGAATTCCCAGAATTCACGTTTTCTCAAACCGTTTTTTCTGGCGACTACTCCTTCCACATTTTTCAACCCATTTCAACCATTCCAGCGTCAAAACATTCGTCTTGATCAGGACAAAAATACAAAGCTGTTTTTCGAACTGCAAAAATGTCCGTTTTTCTCAAAATTCCAGGAATTCCTTAATTCCATTCCACAATTAAAAATGTTACTACTATTCAAACCATTCCACCTTCAACATATTCCAATACTTTGAAAATTCAAACTCACATTTTTACAAGTTCAAAAAAATTACAGGATATTCCGGAGTTCTTGGTTTTCCAAAGCCCTATTTCCACACTTTTTTCCACTCCTTCCACATTTTTCAACACATTTCAACCGTTCCACCGTCAAAACATTCCTCTTAAACAGGACAAAAAAAAACAAAGTTGTTTTTTGAACTGAAAAATTTCCTGGGTTTTCCCGAAATTCCAGGAATTCCTTAATACCATTCCTCAATTAAAAATGTTACTACTATTAAAACCATACGACCTCCAAAATTTTGCACCATTGTGGAAATTCAAACCTCCCTTTTTGCAAGTTCAAAACAATTCCAGGATTTTCCAGAATTCCTGGTTTTCCAAAGCCATTTTCAGGAAGTTCCCACATTGGAGATTTTTCAAACTTCCACCTTTTCCACATTTTCCCACTGATTCAAACCCTTCCACCTTCAACATATTCCACTCAAACTATTATTTTTCCAACTTCAAAAAAATTCCAGGAATTCCCAGAATTTTCGTTTTCTCAAACCATTTTTTCTGGCGACTACTCCTTCCACATTTTTTAACCCATTTCAACCATTCCAGCATAAAAACATTCGTCTTGATCAGGAAAAAAATACAAAGTTGTTTTTCGAACTGCAAAAATTTCCGGTTTTCTCGAAATTCCAGGAATTCCTTAATTCCATTCCACAATTAAAAATGTTACTCCTATTCAAACCATTCCACCTTCAACATATTCCACTATTCTGGAAATTAAAACTCACATTTTTACAAGTTAAAAAAAAATCGAGGAATTCTTGGTCTTCCAAAGCCCTATTTTCACTCTTTTTTTCCACTCTTTCTACATTTTTCAACACATTTCAACCGTTCCGCCGTCAAAATATTCCTCTTAATCAGGAAAAAAAACTAAGTTGTTGCTTTAACTGGAAAATTTCCCAATTTCCCGAAATTCTAGGAAGTCTATAAAACCATTCTTCATATGAAAATGTTACTACTTTCACATTTTTCGACCGATTTAAAAAAAATTCCAATACCAACTTATTCAGAATATTCAACTCTTTTAGCATTTAAAAAAAATCCAGATTTTCCCGAAAACCATTTACTAATTCAAAATTTCGAGCCCGATCTAAACAATTACAACACCAACCAATTCAGCTCATTCAGGACATTCCCGATCCTAATCATTTTCCAAAAAAACCCCGCTTTTCCTAAAAATTCCCAAATTTTCAGGAAATTCCCACACAATGAATTGGCTATTTTTCAAACTTCCACCATTTCCAAATTGTTCAACTAATTCAAACCCTTCCACCTTCAACATATTCCATTCAAACTATTATTTTTCCAACTTCAAAAAAATTCCAGGAATTCCCAGAATTTTCGTTTTTTTCAAACCATTTTTTCTGGCGACTACTCTTTCCACATTTTTCAACCCATTTCAACCATTCCAGCATCAAAATATTCGTCTTGATCAGGACAAAAATACAAAGTTGTTTTTCGAACTGCAAAAATGTCAGTTTTTCTCGAAATTCCAGGAATTCCTTAATTCCATTCCACAATTAAAAATGTTACTACTATTCAAACCATTCCACCTTCAACATATTCCACTACTTTGAAAATTCAAACTCACATTTTTACAAGTTCAAAAAAATTCCAGGATATTCCGGAGTTCTTGGTTTTCCAAAGCCCTATTTCCACTCCTTCCACATTTTTCAACACATTTCAACTGTTCCACCATCAAAACTATCCTCTTAATCAGGACAAAAAAACCAACGTTGTTTTTTGAACTGGAAACTTTCTGGGTTTTCCCGAAATTCCAGGAATTCCTTAATACCATTCCTCAATTAAAAATGTTAGTATTATTCAAACCATTCCACCTTCAACATATTGCACCATTGTGGAAATTCAAACCTCCCTTTTTGCAAGTTCAAAAAAATTCCAGGATTTTCCAGAATTCCTGGTTTTCCAAAGCCCTTTTCAGGAAGTTCCCAAATTGGCCATTTTTCAAACTTCCACCTTTTCCACATTTTCCCACTGATTCAAACCCTTCCACCTTCAACATATTCCACTCGAACTATTATTTTTCCAAGTTCAAAAAAATTCCAGGAATTCCCAGAATTTTCGTTTTCTCAAACCATTTTTTCTGGCGACTACTCTTTCCACAATTTTCAACCCATTTCAACCATTCCAGCATCAAAACATTCGTCTTGATCAGGACAAATATACAAAGTTGTTTTTCGGACTGCAAAAATTTCCGTTTTTCTCGAAATTCCAGGAATTCCTTAATTCCATTCCACAATTAAAAATGTTACTACTATTCAAACCATTCCACCTTCAACATATTCCACTATTCTGGAAATTCAAACTCACATTTTTACAAGTTCAAAAAAATTCCAGGAGTTCTTGGTTTTCCAAAGCCCTATTTCCACTCTTTTTCCCACTCTTTCTACATTTTTCAACACATTTCAACCGTTCCACCGTCAAAATATTCCTCTTAATCAGGAAAAAAAATACAACAATAATACAACTCCAGTACTCTGGATTGCCTTCCCGGTAACAGTTCGAGATGCCACCTCAGTAGAAGCATTTAAGTCCCATCTTAAAAGTCATTTGTATACTCTAGCCTTTAAATAGACCTGCTTTTTAGACCAGTTGATCTGCCGTTTCTTTACTGCTCTGGCCCCCTCTCCTTCATTGAGCACAGATTTGGTGACCACAGATGAAGCGCTAGCTGTCCAATGTCGGGACCCAGGGTGGACCACTCATCTGTGCATCAGCTGGGGACATCTCTCACACTATTATGTTAGATCCACTATGGACTGGACTCTCACACTATTATGTTAGATCCACTATGGACTGGACTCTCACACTATTATGTTAGATCCACTATGGACTGGACTCTCACACTATTATGTTAGATCCACTATGGACTGGACTCTCACACTATTATGTTAGATCCACTATGGACTGGACTCTCACACTATTATGTTAGATCCACTATGGACTGGACTCTCCCACTATTATGTTAGATCCACTATGGACTGGATTCACAATCTTATGTGAGATCCACTATGAACTGGACTCTCACTATTATGTTAGATCCACTATGGACTGGACTCTCACACTATTATGTTAGATCCACTATGGACTGGACTCTCACACTATTATGTTAGATCCACTATGGACTGGATTCACAATCTTATGTGAGATCCACTATGAACTGGACTCTCACTATTATGTTAGATCCACTATGGACTGGACTCTCACACTATTATGTTAGATCCACTATGGACTGGACTCACAATATTATGTGAGATCCACTATGAACTGGACTCTCACTATTATGTTAGATCCACTATGGACTGGACTCTCACTATTATGTTAGGTCCACTATGGACTAGACTCTCACTATTATGTTAGATCCACTATGGACTGGACTCTCACTATTATGTTAGATCCATTATGGACTGGACTCCCACTATTGTTAGATCCACTATGAACTGGACTCTCACACTATTATGTTAGATCCACTATGGACTGGACTCTCACTACTATGTTAGATCCACTGTGGACTGAACTCTCACTATTATGTTGGATCCACTATGGACTGGACTCTCACTATTATGTTAGTTCCAGTATGGATTGGACTCTCACACTATTATGTTAGATCCACTATGGACTGGACTCTAACTATTATGTCAGATCCACTATGAACTGGAGTCTCTCACTATTATGTTAGATCCACTATGGACTGGACTCTCACACTATTATGTTAGATCCACTATGGACTGGATACTCACACTATTATGTTTGATCCACTATGGAGTAGACTCTCACTATTATGTTAGATCCACTATGGACTGGACTCTCACTATTATGTTAGATCCACTATGGACTGGACTCTCACATTATTATGTTAAAACCACTATGAACTGGACTCTCACACTATTATGTTAGATCCACCATAGACTGGACTCTCACACTATTATGTTAGATCCACTATGGACTGGACTCTCACATTATTATGTTAAAACCACTATGAACTGGACTCTCACACTATTATGTTAGATCCACCATGGACTGGACTCTCACACTATTATGTTTGATCCACTATGGACTGGACTCTGACTATTATGTTAGATCCACTATGGACTGGACTCTGACTATTATGTTAGATCCACTATGGACTGGACTCTAACTATTTTGTTGGATCCACTATAGACTGGACTCTCACACTATTATGTTAGATCCACTATGGACTGGACTCTCACACTATTATGTTAGATCCACTATGGACTGGACTCTCACACTATTATGCTAGATCCATCCACATCTGTGGTCCCCTCCAAGGTTTGTCATTGTCACCTCATTGCGTTGAGTTTTTGTGCAGCCCATTGAGACACTCGTGATTGAGGGCTACATAAGCAAACATTGTTTGATTGATACAAAACCTGCAGATGATCAGGTTTTCTATCGTCTCGGGTTCATAGTCTTGTTTTTGTTGTGCTTAGATGTTAGACGTCCGACAGGCTAATGTCCTGAGGGCGTATCGCCATCCTAATGGCCGAAACAAATGATACCATAATCCCGCTTCAGGCGTATCGATGCTAACGTGATCATGCTCACTACAATCCACATTAGAGCGCCTGTGGAAAGACTTGAGTTCAGAGCGACTATATTTAAACTAAATTCGAACAAGCTGCACTCCCTTCTGTCGTCGACTTCATTCTGCCCGAATGCTGCGATGCTTCGGTAAAACGTCTAATTGGCGGATTTGAATGTTTAGAAAGATAAAATAATTGTCTTTTGAAGAGCGTAGACGAGACACAACTGGAGGCTCCCGGCTGCCAGTGAGAACATCCCGGTCCGTCCTCTCTGGGAGACATATGTTGTCCTCACACCTCTTGGAGACGTGTGAGGTTTTGGCGGTGTTGTGACACAAGCGTCCCCTCGCCAGTCGGCGGGGGAACACAGCTGAGATTGAGAGGAAAACAAGGAAAAAAAAAACAGGCGTTTGAAATCAATCTGCCGGGGTTTCACTGTTCGGGTTGCCAAGCGTCTTTCGGACAACAGATAAGTCTGATCATTACAAATTAACAGTACACATTCCTTAATAAACTGAAAATAGATGTTCTTATTTAAACGGGGATAGCAGGTCCATTCTATGTGTCATACTTCATCATTTCGCCATATTGTCATATTTTTGCTGAAAGGATTTAGTAGAGAACATCGCAACTTTTGGTCGCTAATAAAAAAGCCTTGCCTGTACCGGAAGTAGCAGACGATGACGTCACATTGTTTATAATCATAGCCTCCAGCAGCAAAAGCTATTCGGACTGAGAAAACGACAATTTCCCCATTAATTTGAGTGAGGATGAAAGCTCTGTAACGACCTACCTCTGAGTATTAGACAAGCCTCCTCTCTTCCTGTTTTTAAATCTCTCTTAAAAACATACTTTTATTCCTTGGCTTTTAACACTAAGTGATATCCAAAACCTGCAATGGCGCCCCATTATACACCTGCTGTGAACCTGTTTTTGTATTTTTATGTTTTATTTATTCATTTTTTATCATGTTCTGTTTGTGTTGTGTTGTCTGCTCGGTCCTCATATTATCTTTTAACCTGTCCATTGTACAGCACTTTGGCTCCCCCTCTGCTACATTTTAAATGTGCTTTATAAATAAAGTTGATTCGATTTGATTTGTGGATGATAATATTGATAGCGACGGACTAGAAAAAATAAAAATAAAATAAAATAAAAAGCGACGGGTCAGGGCGTTGGCAGTGTGAGCGTCTCAGATGTAATTAGACACATTTACGAGGATAATTCTGGAAGATCCCTTATCTGCTTATTGTTTTAATAGTGTTTTAGTGAGATTGTAAAGACATACCTCAAGGTCGGATGGCTGCGGTGAACACGCAGTGTCTCAGAGAGAAGCCGAGGAGCCAAGCTCACAGCTGCCTTTCAAACAGCTACTGCAGCAGGACGAATAATCCAATGATGTCTCCGGTAAGATATATATATCACAATTTTCCCATTGAAAAACATGTTCGCTTGATCGCTCTGTGTTAAAAACAAAATAACACCGGCTGTGTCTTTGTTGCTAAAGGCAGCTGCAATCCACCAACAGCATTCTTCTTTGACGTCTCCATTATTAAATGAACAAATTGCAAAAGATTCAGCAACACAGATGTCCAGAATACTGTTTAATTGCGCGATGAAAAGAGATGACTTTTAGCCGCAAATGGTGCTGCTCTAATATTTCCTGACAATGCGTGATGTCACGTCATCATTCCGCCACGTTTTCAACAAGAAACTCCGCGGCAAATTTGAAATTGCAATTTAGTAAACTAAATGTGTTGCAATGTTAATATTTCATCATTGATATATAAACTATCAGACTGCGTAGTCGCTAGTAGTGGCTTTCAGTAGGCCTTTAATAAACTGAAAAGGAACATACTTTGTGACAAAATCACTCCCATATAGTGCTTATTTCTAGCATTTTTATTTATTCATTTTTCTTAGACCAGGGGTGTCCAAAGTGTGGCTTGGGGGCCATTTGCGGCCCACAGGTCATTTTTTAACAGCCCCACGGCACATTGTAAAAATACTATGAAAAACAAAAAACAAACAAACATAAAAAGTGTTATAAAAGAGCCAACAGGTGAAAAGTAACAAGAAAATGTTGCAATGTTGACTCAAATAACACAAAGCTGCCATGCAGGCTGTTTCTTTCTTTAAAAAATAATAATGAATCAAAATCAATTTCATTATGAATTATTGACCGTATTCAACGCTCCAATTACGTCACATTGAATATTCCATTTTGAGATATTCTTTGGGGGTTTGCTATATAAAAAAGTAAGCTGTTTTTTTTTTATTTGTTTCAAAAAGGGCCTAAAACAAACAAACAAAAAAAACGTATAATCCGAAGTTGATCTGCAGTTTATGGTGTTAAAAGTAAACTGATAATAAAATGTACAATTCATTTTTTAACACTTTAATGAGTAAGACCCTTTTGGATCCCCAATAATTGTTGTGTAATTTGTTTTTAAGTGTCATTGCTAAAAAAAAAAAAAAATTATAATAATGAATTAAAATCAATGTTGTTATGAGTTATTGACCTTTTTAATATATTATATTATTTTATGATATCAAATATTCCACTTAAAAAATGTATTGGGTAAAAATATTACATATTTTGTGTTTTTTCCATAAAAAAGTTTTGAAAATTTTTTTTTTACAAAAAGAGCATACAACTTAAATCTTTAATAATGTTATATTGACAGATGGACCTAATGTTGATCTAGAGATTTAAACCTTGAATAATAACACAAATAATAATACTGAATAATGCCAAATTTTTTATATTTTTTTGACCAAAACCCTTTGGGGTCCCCGGGATCAAGCCACCACTAATCGCCTAATCTACCTACCACTAATCGCATAATCAACCTCCCACTAATCGCCCATTTTACTATCCAACTAATCAGCTATTCTAATCGGCTAATCAACCCACCAATTATCGCCTTATCAACCTACCACCAATCGCTCATTTTACTATCCAACTAATCAGCTATTCTAATCGGCTAATCAACCCACCAATTATCACCTTATCAACCTACCACTAATCGCCCATTTTACTATCCAACTAATCAGCTATTCTAATCGGCTAATCAACCCACCAATTATCGCCTTATCAACCTACCACTAATCGCCTATTTTACTATCCAACTAATCAGCTATTCTAATTGGCTAATCAACCCACCAATTATCACCTTATCAACCTACCACTAATCGCCTATTTTACTATCCAACTAATCGGCTATTCTAATCGGCTAATCAACCCACCAATTATCGCCTTATCAACCTACCACTAATCGCCCATTTTACTATCCAACTAATCAGCTATTCTAATCGGCTAATCAACCCACCAATTATCGCCTTATCAACCTACCACTAATCGCCTTTTTTACTATCCAACTAATCGGCTATTCTAATTGGCTAATCAACCCAGCACTAATCGACTATTCTACAATTCACCTAATCAACTATCCACTAATCAACTATTCTACTATTTAACTACCGACTATTCGACTATTCATTCATTTCATCCATTCATTTACACCGATAACCCAGTTTATTTGATTGCTTCAAATCAAACATCAATAAATCCCAAGGAAAGAGGATTGAGTTGTCCCTTTGTGTCCTTCTTGAGTCCCACTGGCCCTTTCAAGTTTGGGCACAACTGTGAAAAATCTGAAGAACTTGACAGTTGAGACAGTAATCGTCTCGTCTCGATTACTGTAACGTATTGTTTTCGGGTCTCCCCATGTCTAGCATTAAAAGATTACAGTTGGTACAAAATGCGGCTGCTAGACTTTTGACAAGAACAAGAAAGTTTGATCACATTACGCCTGTACTGTATATACCTTTATATACATATATACATACATATATACCTGTACTGTATATACCTTTATATACATATATACATACATATATACCTATACTGTATATACCTTTATATACATATATACATACATATATGCCTATACTGTATATACCTTTATATACATATATACATACATATATACCTATACTGTATATACCTTTATATACATATATACATACATATATACCTGTACTGTATATACCTTTATATACATATATACATACATATATACCTATACTGTATATACCTTTATATACATATATACATACATATATACCTATACTGTATATACCTTTATATACATATATACATACAAATATACCTATACTGTATATACCTTTATATACATATATACATACATATATGCCTGTACTGTATATACCTTTATATACATATATACATACATATATACCTATACTGTATATACCTTTATATACATATATACATACATATATACCTATACTGTATATACCTTTATATACATATATACATACATATATACCTATACTGTATATACCTTTATATACATATATACATACATATATACCTATACTGGCTCACCTGCACTGGCTTCCTGTGCACTTAAGATGCGACTTCAAGGTTTTAGTACTTACGTATAAAATACTACACGGTCTAGCTCCATCCTATCTTGCCGATTGTATTGTACCATATGTCCCGGCAAGAAATCTGCCTTCAAAAAACTCCGGCTTATTAGTGATTCCCAGAGTACAAAAAAGAGTCTAGGGGCTATAGAGGGTTTTCCGTTCGGGCTCCAGTACTCTGGAATGCCCTCCCGGTAACAGTTCGAGATGCTACCTCAGTAGAAGCATTTAAGTCTCACCTTAAAACTCATCTGTATACTCTAGCCTTTAAATAGACCCCCTTTTTAGACCAGTTGATCTGCCGTTTCTTTTCTGCTCTGCCATTATTAGGTGACCACAGATGAGGCGTGAGCTGTTCAAATTCGGGACCCGGGGTGGACCGCTCATCTGTGCATCGGTTGGGGACATCTCTGCGCTGCTGACTTGTCTCCACTCAAAGTGATCCCCTGCTGGCCCCACTATGGACTGGAATCTCACTATTAGGTTGGATCCACTATGGACTGGATTCTCACTATTATGTTAGAACCACTATGGACTGGACTCTCACTATTAGGTTGGATCCACTATGGACTGGATTCTCACTATTATGTTAGATCCACTATGGACTGGACTCTCACTATTAGGTTGGATCCACTATGGACTGGATTCTCACTATTAGGTTGGATCCACTATGGACTGGATTCTCACTATTATGTTAGATCCACTATGGACTGGACTCTCATACTATTATGTTAGATCCACTATGGACTGGACTCTCACACTATTAACTTGATCCAAAATGGACTGGACTCTGACTAGTACGGTATGTTAGGTCCACTATGGACTGGACTCTCACACTATTATGTTAGATCCATTATGGACTGGACTCTCACACTATTATGTTAGATCCACTATGGACTGGACTCTCACAGTATTATGTTAGATCCACTATGGACTGGACTCTCACACTATTATGTTAGATCCACTATGGACTGGACTCACACTATCATGTTAGATCCACTATGGACTGGACTCTCATACTATTATGTTAGATCCACTATGGACTGGACTCTCACACTATTATGTTAGATCCACTATGGACTGGACTCTCACTATTATGTTAGATCCACTATGGACTGGACTTACACTATTATGTTAGATCCACTATGGACTGGACTCTCACACTATTATGTTAGATCTACTATGGACTGGACTCACACTATTAGGTTAGATCCACTATAGACTGGACCCTCACACTATTATGTTAGATCCACTATGGACTGGACTCCCACTATTATGTTAGATCCACTATGGACTGGACTCCCACTATTATGTTAGATCCACTATGGACTGGACTCCCACTATTATGTCAGATCCACTATGGACTGGACTCTCACTATTATGTTAGATCCACTATGGACTGGACTCTTACTATTATGTTAGATCCACTATGGACTGGACTCTTACTATTATGTTAGATCCACTATGGACTGGACTCTTACTATTATGTTACATCCACTATGGACTGTACTCTCACTATTATGTTAGATCCACGATGGACTGGACTCTCACTATTATGTTAGATCCACGATGGACTGGACTCTCACTATTATGTTAGAGCCACTATGGACTGGACTCTCACTATTATGTTAGATCCACTATGGACTGGACTCTCATTACTATGCTAGACCCATCATGGACTGGACTCTCACACTATTATGTTAGATCCACTATGGACTGGACTCACACTATTATGTTAGATCCACTATAGACTGGACCCTCACTATTATGTTAGATCCACTATGGACTGGACTCTCACTATTAAGTTAGAGCCACTATGGACTGGACTCTCACTATTATGTTAGATCCACTATGGACTGGACTCTCATTACTATGCTAAACCCACCATGGACTGGACTCTCACACTATTATGTTACATCCAGTATGGACTGGACTCTTACTATTATGTTAGATCCACTATGGACTGGACTCTTACTATTATGTTAGATCCACTATGGACTGGACTCTCACTAGTATGTTAGGTACACTATGGACTGGACTCTCACACAAAAATCGCTATACAAGTCTAACCCATTTACCATTTTTGTGTGGTAAATTCTCCCAAAGTCAACTTCCAAATGTGACTACAGTTCCTAAGATAAAGTTCTGAAGGAACAAAATAACACACACAAAAGTTCTGAAGGAACAAAATAACACACAAAAAACCCAACAACCTTTGTCTGCCTTTGTTGTCTAAACTGCAGCTGTCATCCTCGGCCGCCGGGGCCGACCCGTATTGAACCACGGCGCCTGCAGCCGTGATTAACGACGAAGCCTTCATGTTAATACGATAACGGGAGATGTGGCGCAGGGACCGCTCGGTTTCAGTTTCAGTTTCCACCCTGACATCACGGCAAAAAGATACCGTGTGCATCCGACATAATTGAGAAGAATGACGCGACATCTCCGGGCAGCACGTACAAATTGGCTGATCCGGTATCTGCAGGCAGCCGCCGGTTATGGCTACTTACACTTATGAATACTCACTGGGTGTATTTTTATCCCCACGTAAATGCTCAAATATCAGTACGAGCAGAGCAAATGGGGTTGCCAACATCATTTTATATCACAGTTATTATTAGAACATTGTTCAGTGTTCTCAGAAAGTACTTAAAAACACACTTATCGTATTTCCTTGAATTGCCGCCAGGGCGATAATTAATTTAAAAGCTCTTTTCACTCCGGCGCTTACCAAAGGCATGCGGTAAATTTAGGCCTGCGCTTATACATTTGAGTGTGATGTAAGGATACCATCATGAAAAGCACGTTTAATAAAAAAACAAAACCTTATTATGGTCTTACCTTTACTTATAAATGAAGTCCATGCGGAGCTCCTTCTGATCAAAAGCATGGATAACTTGTTTATAGAAGTCTTCCTTATCTTTCTTCAGTTTTAAAAGTCTGTCTGTCTCGATGGAGATCTTCCTTTATTACCTCCTGTTTCGATTGAAAGTCCAGTTTAGAAAACTGTTTTATTTTAGGTATGTAATCCTCCATGTTAAAAGTGCAAGCGAGAGGAAAAAATAAAGGATCGCTGCTTGTTGTCACTTCTTCTGCAGCCGAGTAGTCGCAAGAAGGATCACTAGCGCCCTCTACCACCAGGAGGGGGGATTCATTTAATGACTCATATTTGACACACGCAGCTACGGTATATTAATAAAACATAGCTGCTTACTGTTCTTTTTAGCATATTCAATAGCTTGGACCTTAAATCTTATTGAATAGCTCTTAATCTTCTTCCCTTTATACAATTTCAAATTATTAAAATCAGCCTCCTCTATTTTGAAAATGATGACAGGTGAAGTGTCACTCGTGACGTGACGAGTTTGACCCGGTGGAAATCATAGACATGCACTAATAAAAAAAATATTTTACGAAACAAGTTTGACCCGCTAGTAATTCCAGGCAGGCGCATACTATATACCCGACAGCAATTGGGGGGTCGTAAACAGCCGTCGCATTTGGTTACAAAACAGTTCAAAGAAAAGGTGCCTGGAGGGGGGACAGGTCCCGCTTCCTCTCCGCTTTGTAGATCTCAGGTCAAAACAAAATCTTCCTGTGGAAGAAACCGACGCCTTCATGTCGCTTCCAATCATACACGGTGGTGTTTTACAAGCTTTTGATTGGTTAAATCAAAGACAGCTTTTGTCTGCTGAATTGGAACTCATTAAAACCCAAAGTTTGGTGATAACTTAGATACAATTATTCCGACAACTGTAATACTTGACGTTGAGAGTTTTACTGCATTGTGTTTTCTATACCGTTTATCGTTCCATCTCCAGAAGAGACCTTGTTGGCAGGAGAAGTCGACCTTTTCGTCTTTGTGTGATTTTTTTCCATTTGACTCAAACCTGAATTTAAATTGCCAAAGCAACCATTTCCACATCAACACCGTATGAAAGAAATAGTCAACAGAAGGAGATAATGTCCAAAGTAACCTACCACATAGTGAAGGACATACACTATTTGATGTACTATTATGCAGCTTACTTTCATTTTACAGTTATTGAAATATGTGGTGTGACATCATGCACAAAAGTGCACTTTATTTGTTTTAAAATGCAGTGGCGTTCTGTACAAAAAGTGCACTTTAATTTAGTGTTGTTTTGATATGTCATCTTAGTGACATCATGCACAAAAGTGCACTAATAGCTTGTTTTAAAATGTCTCTGACAATCTTGCACTTTCTGTTTTGGAAATGACATGAATGTTTGTGCCACTGCTTAATAACTGTTTAATAAATACACTTTTAGTTGTGTTTTCCCTCTCTGCATGAAAGTTTAAAAGTAGCATATATTAATGCAGTATGAAGAAGAATGTTTTAATGTAGACACATAGAATCATCATACTGCTGTGATTATATGTGTCAAGTGTTCATTCAAGGCTAAATATGAAGATATATATATTGTGTATCGTGACATGGCCTAAAAACATCAAGATGTATATCGTGTATCGTGACATGGTCTAAAAATATCGAGATAAATATCGTGTCTTGTGACATGGCCTAAAAATATCAAGATTTACACCTAAAAATATCGAGATATATATCGTGTATCGTGACGTGGCCTAAAAATATTGAGATATATACCGTGACAGGTCCTAAAAATATCGAGATATATATCGTGTATTGTGACATGGTCTAAAAATATCGAAATGTATATCGTGTATCGTGACAGGTCCTAAAAATATCGAGATATATATTGTGTATCGTGACATGGTCTAAAAATATGAGATAAATATGGTGTATTGTGTTAAGGCCTAAAGATATCGAAATATATATCGTGTATTGCGACATGGTCTAAAAAATATCGAGATATATATTGTGCATCGTGACCTGGTCTAAAAAAAATATCGAGATATATACCGTGTATCGTGAAATGGCCTAAAAATATCGAGATATATATATCGTGTATCGTGACATGGTCTAAAAATATCGAGATAAATATCGTGTCTTGTGACATGGCCTAAACATATCGAGATTTACACCGTGTATCGTGACATGGCCTAAAAATATCAAGATATACATCGTGTATGGTGAAATGGTCTAAAAATATCGAGTTATATATCGTGCATCGTGACACGGTCTAAAATTATCGAGATAAATATCGTGTATTGTGACATGGCCTAAAAATATCGAGATATATATCGTGCATTGCGTCGTGGCCTAAAAATATTGAGATATATATCGTGTATCGTGACATGGTTTAAAAATATCGAGATGTATACCGTGTATCGTGAAAGGTCCTAAAAATATCGAGATATATATTGTGTATCATGACATGGTCTAAAAATATCTAGATAAATATCGTGTCTTGTGACATGGCCTAAACATATCGAGATTTACACCGTGTATCGTAACATGGCCTAAAAATATTGAGATATATATCGTGTATCGTCGCAGGGCCTAAAAATATCGAGATATATACCGTGTATCATAACATGGCCTAAAAATATTGAGATATATATCGTGTATCGCGACAAGTCCTAAAAATAGCGAGATATATATCATGTATCGTGAAATGGTCTAAAAATATCAAGATATATATTGTGTATCGTGACATGGTCATAAAAATATCGATATATATATCGTGTATCGTGAAATGGCCTAAAAATATCGAGATGTATATATCGTGTATCGTGACGTGGTCTAAAAATATCGAGATAAATATCGTGTCTTGTGACATGGCCTGAACATAGATATTTACACCGTGTATCGTGACATGGCCTAAAAATATCGAGATATACATCGTGTATGGTGAAATGGTCTAAAAATATCGAGTTATATATCGTGCATCGTGACACGGTCTAAAATTATCGAGATAAATATCGTGTATTGTGACATGGCCTAAAAATATCGAGATATATATCGTGCATTGCGTCGTGGCCTAAAAATATTGAGATATATATCGTGTATCGTGACATGGCCTAAAAATATTGAGATATATATCGTGTATTGTGACATGGTTTAAAAATATCGAGATGTGTACCGTGTATCGTGAAAGGTCCTAAAAATATCGAGTTATATATCGTGCATCGTGACACGGTCTAAAATTATCGAGATAAATATCGTGTATTGTGACATGGCCTAAAAATATCGAGATATATATCGTGCATTGCGTCGTGGCCTAAAAATATTGAGATATATGTCGTGTATCGTGACATGGTTTAAAAATATCGAGATGTATACCGTGTATCGTGAAAGGTCCTAAAAATATCGAGATATATATTGTGTATCGTGACATGGTCTAAAAATATCGAGACAAATATGGTGTATTGTGTTATGGCCTAAAAATATCGAGATATATATCGTGTATCGTAACATGGCCTAAAAATATTGAGATATATATCGTGTATCGCGGCAGGGCCTAAAAATATCGAGATATATACCGTGTATCGCGACAGGTCCTAAAAATAGCGAGATATATATCATGTATCGTGACATGGTCTAAAAATATCGAGATGTATATCGTTTATCGTGACAGGTCCTAAAAATATCAAGATATATATTGTGTATCGTGACATGGTCATAAAATAACAATATATATATCGTGTATCGTGACAGGTCCTAAAAATATCGATATATATATATCGTGCATTGTGACGTGGCCCAAAAATATCGAGATATATATCGTGTAACATGGTCTAAAAATAACGAGATATATATCGCGTATCGCGACATGGTCCTAAAAATATCGAGATATATATCGTGTATGGTGACATGGCCTAAAAATATGGAGCTGTATATCGTGTATCGTGACATGGTCTAAAAATATCGAGAAAAATATTGTGTATTGTGACATGGCCTGAAAATATCGAAATATATACCGTGACAGGCCCTAAAAATATCAAGATATATATCGTGTATCGTGACATGGTCTAAAAATATCGAGATGTATATCGTGTATCGTGACAGGTCCTAAAAATATCGAGATATATATTGTGTATCGTGACATGGTCTAAAAATATCGAGATAAATATGGTGTATTGTGTTATGGCCTAAAGATATCGAGATATATATCGTGCATCGTGACCTGGCCTAAAAAATATCGAGATATATATTGTGTATCGTGAAATGGCCTAAAAATATCGATATATATATATATCGTGTATCGTGACATGGTCTAAAAATATCGAGATAAATATCGTGTCTTGTGACATGGCCTAAAATTATCGAGATTCACACCGTGTATTGTGACATGGCCTAAAAATATCGAGAAATATATCGTGTATCGTGACATGGTCTAAAAACATCGAGATATATATCGTGTATCGTGACATGGTCTAAAAATATCGAGAAATATATCGTGTATTGTGATGTGGCTCAAAAATATCGACATACATATCGTGTATCGTGACACGGCCTAAAAATATCGAGATATATATTGTGACATGGCCTAAAAATATCGAAATATATATCGTGACATGGCCAAAAATGATCGAGATACTGTATATATATATATATATATATTGTGACATGGCCTAAAATGATCGAGATACTGTATATATATATATATATATATATTGTGACGTGGCCTAAAAAATATCGAGATATTAATAAAAGGCCGTATCGCCCTGTCAGTATACGACAGTGACCTCAATATTTCTCTTCGCGTGAACGTCCTTGCAAGGTTTGCTCTAAACGGAAGTCATGCGGTGCAGGTGTGACTCAGCACACGCCGCACAGGATAACCAGACCTGGGGATTATCAGGAGATGGATCTACATAATAACCTTCCAACCCCAAGGAGTTAATGATCTCCTTTCTTCTCCTTCCTGTTTTTATTTGTCCTCCCCTCATGGTAGAAGTCTCAGTTCTGTGTGTAATTAAACAAAGGGTAGGACCACCGAGGTTAGGAGGCTGAAGTCGGAAAGTGTCGGTTCGGTAACGAGAACGCTCAACCTAACGCCGTCTGATATCAAGATTGCCAGTTACTCGGATCAATTCACGTTGAAGATGAACAAAGCCTACCAGCCTACCTTGCTTACGATTCGCGACGCCAAGAGATGACGCGTTTTCTCGATCTGCGTAAAAGAAAACAAAAAAACGGGACAAAACGTTACAAATCATGCTGGCTTGTCAGTGGTTCATGCGAGCCGGAGCACGGGGAGAGCATGCATGTGCTGGTTTACCAGGGGTGTAACGGTACGCCATCACCACACCGACTTCGCTTTTGCTCCGAACCAAATGCCAAAAGGACAAAAATATCGAGATATATATCGAGTATCATGACATGGCCTAAAAATATCGAGATATATATCGAGTATCGTGACATGGCCTTAAAATATCGAGATATATATCGAGAATCGTGACATGGCCTTAAAATATCGAGATATATATCGAGTATCGTGACATGGCCTTAAAATATCGAGATATATATCGAGTATCGTGACATGGCCTTAAAATATCGAGATATATATCGAGTATCGTGACATGGCCTTAAAATATCGAGATATATATCGAGTATCGTGACATGGCCTAAAAATATCGAGATATATATCGAGTATCGTGACATGGCCTTAAAATATCGAGATATATATCGAGTATCGTGACATGGCCTCAAAATATCGAGATATATATCGAGAATCGTGACATGGCCTTAAAATATCGAGATATATATCGAGAATCGTGACATGGCCTTAAAATATCGAGATATATATCGAGTATCGTGAAATGGCCTTAAAATATCGAGATATATATCGAGTATCGCGACATGGCCTTAAAATATCGAGATATATATCGAGAATCGTGACATGGCCTTAAAATATCGAGATATATATCGAGTATCGTGACATGGCCTTAAAATATCGAGATATATATCGAGTATCGTGACATGGCCTAAAAATATCGAGATATATATCGAGTATCGTGACATGGCCTTAAAATATCGAGATATATATCGAGTATCGTGACATGGCCTTAAAATATCGAGATATATATCGAGAATCGTGATATGGCCTTAAAATATCGAGATATATATCGAGTATCGTGACATGGCCTTAAAATATCGAGATATATATCGAGTATCGTGACATGGCCTAAAAATATCGAGATATATATCGAGTATCGTGACATGGCCTTAAAATATCGAGATATATATCGAGTATCGTGACATGGTCTAAAAATATCGAGATATATATCGAGTATCGTGACATGGCCTTAAAATATAGAGATACATATCGAGTATCGTGACATGGCCTAAAAATATCGAGATATATATCGAGTATCATGACATGGCCTTAAAATATCGAGATATATATCGAGTATCGTGACATGGCCTTAAAATATCGAGATATATATCGAGTATCGTGACATGGCCTTAAAATATCGAGATATATATCGAGAATCGTGACATGGCCTTAAAATATCGAGATATATATCGAGTATCGTGACATGGCCTAAAAATATCGAGATATATATCGAGTACCGTGACATGGCCTTAAAATATCGAGATATATATCGAGTACCGTGACATGGCCTTAATATATCGAGATATATATCGAGAATCGTGACATGGCCTTAAAATATCGAGATATATATCGAGTATCGTGACATGGCCTTAAAATATCGAGATATATATCGAGTATCGTGACATGGCCTTAAAATATCGAGATATATATCGAGTATCGTGACATGGCCTTAAAATATCGAGATATATATCGAGTATCGTGACATGGCCTTAAAATATCGAGATATATATCGAGAATCGTGACATGGCCTTAAAATATCGAGATATATATCGAGTATCGTGACATGGCCTAAAAATATCGAGATATATATCGAGTACCGTGACATGGCCTTAAAATATCGAGATATATATCGAGTACCGTGACATGGCCTTAAAATATCGAGATATATATCGAGAATCGTGACATGGCCTTAAAATATCGAGATATATATCGAGTATCGTGACATGGCCTTAAAATATCGAGATATATATCGAGTATCGTGACATGGCCTAAAAATATCGAGATATATATCGAGTATCGTGACATGGCCTTAAAATATTGAGATATATATCGAGTATCGTGACATGACCTAAAAATATCGAGATATATATCGAGTATCGTGACATGGCCTTAAAATATCGAGATACATATCGAGTATCGTGACATGGCCTAAAAATATCGAGATATATATCGAGTATCGTGACATGGCCTTAAAATATCGAGATATATATCGAGTATCGTGACATGGCCTTAAAATATCGAGATATATATCGAGAATCGTGACATGGCCTTAAAATATCGAGATATATATCGAGTATCGTGACATGGCCTTAAAATATCGAGATATATATCGAGTATCGTGACATGGCCTAAAAATATCGAGATATATATCGAGTATCGTGACATGGCCTTAAAATATCGAGATATATATCGAGTATCGTGACATGG
Organism: Nerophis ophidion; assembly: GCF_033978795.1. Taxonomy (NCBI): domain Eukaryota; kingdom Metazoa; phylum Chordata; class Actinopteri; order Syngnathiformes; family Syngnathidae; genus Nerophis; species Nerophis ophidion. The sequence goes on from NC_084624.1 coordinate 47,431,246, forward strand.
CCTTAAAATACCGAGATATATATCGAGAATCGTGACATGGCCTTAAAATATCGAGATATATATCGAGAATCGTGACATGGCCTTAAAATATCGAGATATATATCGAGTATTGTGACATGGCCTAAAAATATCGAGATATATATCGAGTATCGTGACATGGCCTTAAAATATCGAGATATATATCGAGTATCGTGACATGGCCTTAAAATATCGAGATATATATCGAGAATCGTGACATGGCCTTAAAATATCGAGATATATATCGAGTATCGTGACATGGCCTAAAAATATTGTGTATATATCGAGTATCGTGACATGGCCTTAAAATATCGAGATATATATCGAGAATCGTGACATGGCCTTAAAATATCGAGATATATATCGAGTATCGTGACATGGCCTAAAAATATTGTGATATATATGGCCTTAAAATATCGAGTGACTAATTAAGAGCCAATATGTTACTAGTTTGCACGTTAATAAGCAACTAATTAATAGTGACTATGTTCCCCAGACTAAAGCGTTACCAAAAAAGGATAAAAACACGTCTCTCCTCAATTGAGCAAAATGTAACTCTGTATCTGCATGATTCCTTGCTTCTCGTCTGTTTAATAAATGTCATCTGTGTTCGAACCTGACAACGGTCATATATAATAAACATAAAATATGGTTATTAGCAGCTCCAAGTGAAACAGTAATACCAATCAAGCTAAAGTATGCTACACCCCGTGGTAGCATTTTTCTGTCAATAAATTCTAAATTCTAAATCTATGAATTTATCTGTTTGAACGAGACTTTAGGCTAGTTAGACTTAACGAGTTCTCTCAAGCTCGAGCTTCTCCAAGCTATATTTCTAACAAAGACAAATCATTATTTCGTCTAGATTTTCCAGGACAAAAATTGTAAAATAAATTCAAAAGACTTTGAAATAAGATTTAAATTTGATTCTACAGATTTTTCTAGATTTGCCAGAATTTTTGGGGGGGGAATTTTAATCATAATAAGTTTGAAGAAATATTTCACAAATATTCTTCGTCGAAAAAAACCGAAGCTAAAATGAAGAATTACATTAAAATGTATTTATCATTCTTTACTATAAAAATAAATACATTTACTTGAACATTGATTTCAATTGTCAGGAAGGAATTGAAAAGGTATAAAAGGTATCTGAAAATAATAAAATATTTTTTTTTCTAAATTTGTCTTTCTGAAAGTTACAAGAAGCAAAGTAAAAAAAAAAATAATAATTTATTTAAACAAGTAAAGACCAAGTCTTTCAAATCTTTTCTTGGATTTTCAAATTCTATTTGAGTTTTGTCTCTCTTAGAATTAAAAATGTCGAGCAAAGCGAGACCAGCTAGTAAATAAATACAATTAAACAAATAGAGGCAGCTCACTGGTAAGTGCTGCTTTTTGAGCTATTTTTAGAACAGGCCAGCGGGCGACTCATCTGGTCCTTACGGGCTACCTGGTGCCCGCGGGCACCGCGTTGGTGACCCCGGATCAACAAAGATACAAATAATTGCTATTGTGACATCTAGTGGACACATTTAGAACAGCAGTTTCTTTCTTTCCAAAAAATTGGGCTCATTTTTATACTTGGCAAACTCATCCCTGCCGTGCCTGGTTCAGGGTGTTGAGGTGTGACTAATAACCCGAGGCGGTCGCACGTCCGTCCTGCACCATGTCCAATTTGCTAATGCATGCACCGTCAGTTCCACCCCGAGTATTAACACGACACGCTTTGTTAATACGGTGAAGAAACGTTGATATTTCTGCAGCACTTCTGGAGTGATTGCATGCAACTTGGATGGCGTTAAAGACTTTTATATGGGGCGGCTGCTCCGTCAGGTGGGTGAAAAAAATACAAAAATACAAATAAAAAGAGTCACCTTCAGGCATCAGCATGCAGAGGGATGCATGGGAGCCACATTCTTATGAAATATGTTTTTTTTGTTCTCTGGCTCAGGGCAAATATCTGCCTGCTGAGAGCAAATATTGAGGTGTGGGAGGCAGAGATGACTTCTCTGCAGGGTCTGCTGATAGAACAGCTGGCAGAGTGCTTTTCTTTGCCCTCGGCTCCAAAGCTTTTCCCTCTATCAGGGGTAGGGAACCTATGGCTCGGGAGCCAGATGTGGCTCTTTTGATGACTGCATCCGACTCTCGGATAAATCTGAGCTGACATTGCTTAACACGATAAATAATGAATAATTCCGCTTGTAATCACAGTGTTAAAAATAACGTTCAAAGTATCAATCAATCAATGTTTATTTATATAGCCCCAAATCACAAATGTCTCTACAACATCCTCGGAAGAACCCACAAAAGGGCAAGGAAAACTCACACCCAGTGGGCAGGGAGAATTCACATCCAGTGGGACGCCAGTGACAATGCTGACTATGAGAAACCTTGGAGAGGACCTCAGATGTGGGCAACCCCCCCCCCCCCCCCCCCCTCTAGGGGACCGAAAGCAATGGATGTCGAGCGGGTCTAACATGATACTGTGAAAGTTCAATCCATAGTGGCTCCAACACAGCCGCGAGAGTTCAGTTCAAAGCCGATCCAAGACAGCAGCCAGAGTCCCGTCCACAGGAAACCATCTCAAGCGGAGGCGGATCAGCAGCGTAGAGATGTCCCCAACCGATACACAGGCGAGCGGTCCATCCTGGGTCTCGACTCTGGACACCCAGTATGTGAATTTGTGAATTATATTTATATAGCGCTTTTCTCAAGTGACTCAAAGCGCTTTACATAGTGAAACCTAATATCTAAGTTACATTTAAACCAGTGTGGGTGGTACTGGGAGCAGATGGGTAAAGTGTCTTGCCCAAGGACACAACGGCAGTGACTAGGATGGCGGAAGCGGGAATCGAACCTGCAACCCTCAAGTTGCTGGCACGGCCACTCTACCAACCGAGCTATGCCGCCCCAGTACTTCATCCATGGTCATCGGACCGGACCCCCTCCACAAGGGAGGGGGGGACGTAGGAGAAAAAAGAAAAGAAGCGGCAGATCAACTGGTCTAAAAAGGAGGTCTATTTAAAGGCTAGAGTATACAGATGAGTTTTAAGGTGAGACTTAAATGCTTCTACTGAGGTAGCATCTCGAACTGTTACTGGGAGGGCATTCCAGAGTACTGGAGCCCGAACGGAAAACGCTCTATAGCCCGCAGACTTTTTT
>NC_084624.1:47439425-47441925 GCF_033978795.1 Nerophis ophidion
ATAAATGTGTGTATATGTTTATCTAATGCTTATGAATGTGTGTATAAGTCTTTATTAAATGTGTGTGTCTTTGTATAATGTGTGTATATGTTTGTATTAGGCTTATATGTGTGTGTGTCTTTGTATAATGTGTGTTTGTTTGTATTACACTTATAAATGTGTGTATATGTTTATCTAATGCTTATGAATGTGTGTATAAGTCTTTATTAAATGTGTGTGAATTTGTATAATGTGTGTATATGTTTGTATTACACTTATAAATGTGTGTAGATGTTTATCTAATGCTTATGAATGTGTGTATAAGTCTTTATTAAATGTGTGTGAATTTGTATAATGTGTGTATATGTTTGTATTAGGCTTATATGTGTGTGTGTGTCTTTGTATAATGTGTGTTTATGTTTGTATTAGGCTTATATGTGTGTGTCTTTGTATAATGTGTGTATATGTTTGTATTACACTTATAAATGTGTGTATAAGTTTATCTAATGCTTATGAATGTGTGTATAAGTCTTTATTAAATGTGTGTGTCTTTGTATAATGTGTGTATATGTTTGTATTAGGCTTATATGTGTGTGTGTGTGTGTCTTTGTATAATGTGTGTTTATGTTTGTATTACACCAATAAATGTGTGCATAAGTCTTTATTAAATGTGTGTGTCTTTGTATAATGTGTGTATATGTTTGTATTAGGCTTATATGTGTGTGTGTGTGTCTTTGTATAATGTGTGTTTATGTTTGTATTACACTTAGAAAGCTGTGTATAAGTCTTTATTAAAAGTGTGTGTCTTTGTATAATGTGTGTATATGTTTGTATTAGGCTTATATGTGTGTGTGTGTGTCTTTGTATAATGTGCGTATATGTTTTGTCTGATGCTTATAAATGTGTGTATATGTTTATCTAATGCTTATGAATGTGTGTATAAGTCTTTATTAAATGTGTGTGTCTTTGTATAATGTGTGTATATGTTTGTATTACACTTATATGTGTGTGCGTGTGTGTCTTTGTATAATGTGTGTTTATGTTTGTATTACACCAATAAATGTGTGCATAAGTCTTTATTAAATGTGTGTGTCTTTGTATAATGTGTGTATATGTTTGTATTAGGCTTATATGTGTGTGTGTGTGTGTGTGTGTGTCTTTGTATAATGTGTGTTTATGTTTGTATTACACTTAGAAATGTGTGTATAAGTCTTTATTAAAAGTGTGTGTCTTTGTATAATGTGTGTATATGTTTGTATTAGGCTTATATGTGTGTGCGTGTGTGTCTTTGTATAATGTGTGTTTATGTTTGTATTACACCAATAAATGTGTGCATAAGTCTTTATTAAATGTGTGTGTCTTTGTATAATGTGTGTATATGTTTGTATTAGGCTTATATGTGTGTGTGTGTGTCTTTGTATAATGTGTGTTTATGTTTGTATTACACTTAGAAATGTGTGTATAAGTCTTTATTAAAAGTGTGTGTCTTTGTATAATGTGTGTATATGTTTGTATTAGGCTTATATGTGTGTGTGTGTGTGTGTCTTCGTATAATGTGTGTTTATGTTTGTATTACACTTATAAATGTGTGTAGATGTTTATCTAATGCTTATGAATGTGTGTATAAGTCTTTATTAAATGTGTGTGTCTTTGTATAATGTGTGTATGCTTGTATTAGGCTTATATGTGTGTGTGCGTCTTTGTATAATGTGTCTATATGTTTTGTCTGATGCTTATAAATGTGTGTGTGTGTTTGTCTGGTGTGGGATCTGAGCCAAGGTTGTCATTGTGACTCGTGCAGCCCTTTGAGACACTTGTGATGAAGGGCTATATAAATAAACTTTGATTGATTGATTGATTGATTGATGTAGAGTGTTCATTTATGGCCAAAGAAATAATTACGATTATTGTTATCAATATTGAAATCAGTGTTGGGGCGTGAACGGAATATCATTTTTAATGTCTAATAAAAACTATAGAAAAACATTATCCATATATTTACAGATAAATGTTAGTTTTTTTTATTCTTTACTAACATCAACTTTGTCATGACATGATGCCTTTATCTCTATTTTTACATATTGATGGAGAGAGTTTTTATTTTTCTTTTCTTTTAAAGCAATGTACATCATGTGGATGATGTATCGGGACAGATCCATTACGAGTTTGAGCAGAAATATGTCGTATCGGAATTAACTAAACACAATAACACACTAACAAAACGATGTCGCATGGATGATTTTTGAAGTGGCATGAAAAAAAAACACAATGTCAACAAAACCTGATGTTTACTTTTTGATATCAAAAACAAAACATGAAGCAGTTTGGCTAATGAAGACGAAGTCTAATAAACAAGCTTTGTTCTTCTCCAACGCCTCCCTAGTGTTTCAGTACAACAACAAAAACCCGCGGTGATATCTCTCACATCGAATACACAATCTTCACCGCCTGCGTTCACTTCCATGAGATGACAAAACATTACAGCTTGTATTGATGTTTTTTGAACACTGACACAGTTTGC
>NC_084624.1:47746925-47841925 GCF_033978795.1 Nerophis ophidion
GCAGGAAGCACCAGCGTGTATGGGTGACAGAAAGAAGCACCAGTGTGACCCCAGGATGCAGGGAAGGTAGGTAATGTGCAGGTAAAGATATGTTGAATGGGTAAAGGCAGGAAACACCAGCGTGTATGGGTGACAGAAAGAAGCACCAGTGTGACCCCAGGATGCAGAGAAGGTAGGTAATGTGCAGGTAAAGATATGTTGACTGGGTGAAAGAAGGAGGCAACAGTTTGACTCCAGGATACAGAGAAGGTAGGTAATGTGCAGGTAAAGATATGTTGTCTGGGTGATGGCAGGAAGCACCAGCGTGTATGGGTGACAGAAAGAAGCACCAGTGTGACCCCAGGATGCAGGGAAGGTAGGTAATGTGCAAGTAAAGATATGTTGAATGGGTGATGGCAGGAAGCACCAGCGTGTATGGGTGACAGAAAGAAGCACCAGTGTGACCCCAGGATGCAGAGAAGGTAGGTAATGTGCAGGTAAAGATATGTTGACTGGGTGAAAGAAGGAGGCAACAGTTTGACTCCAGGATACAGAGAAGGTAGGTAATGTGCAGGTAAAGATATGTTGTCTGGGTGATGGCAGGAAGCACCAGCGTGTATGGGTGACAGAAAGAAGCACCAGTGTGACCCCAGGATGCAGGGAAGGTAGGTAATGTGCAGGTAAAGATATGTTGAATGGGTAAAGGCAGGAAACACCAGCAAAAGTTGGTCCCGTCCATCGCTGCTTGCAGCTTTAATTTGTATTATATTTTTATAATTATTATTACTATTTTTATTACGCTATGGCACATTAAGGTTGTTTGCTCAACGTAAAGTGTTTTTTTTTACAAATAATATCTATTATTGTTATTATTATTATTAAATTTACTAAAATAAAAGTACATTTTATTCAAGACAAACGTGTAATTATACAGGGAAAAAAATGTGTCATTTACGAGAATAAAATGTGAGAAAAAACAGCATCGACACTTTTTAACATGTCATCTTTGACATGAAACTTTGGTGGATGTCTTCTTCAGCCAAGCGTGGGACGCTCAGTGTCACGCTGAAGAGACTGAATGATTTATGCCTTTGTCATTTCTCGTTTGCACAAGCAAAGTGTCAACCTGTGCGCGTGTGTGTGTGTGTGTGTGTGTGTGTGCGTGTGTGTGTGTGTGTGTGTGTGTGTGTTGCATCTGCAGAGACAAAAAGGTAAGGACTGGAGGGAAGACAAAGTCCTTGGAGGAAATAACAAAGTCAAGCAGGCATCTTGGACGCTTTATTTGCCATCATTGAGAGACTCGGTCTTTTTGACAAAATGTGTGCAGTTTTTGAACATCCATCCATCCATTTTCTGCCGCTTGTCCCTTTTGGCGTGGTGGGGCAGCTGCGTTCGAGCGCAAGGCGGCGTACACCCTGGACGAGTTGCCACCTCACCGCAGGGCCGCTGTTGATTAAAAAATGCGCTTAACACCTCTAAAGGCTTAGTTGGCCACATGCGTGGACAACACCTTTTAGCTCTTATTTCCAAAATTGTGCGCACTACTGAATCGGGGTCGCACGGCCACTTATGTGGACACTTATACTGCCATCTGGTGGTGTCAGAAGAGTATAAAATACAGTGGAATTTGGGGAAAAAAAGTGCCTGAACGAGTAATTGCTGTCCTGACCTGACACCCTGAAGTGATTGCTAATCCATTTTAAACCAGTCATAGTCACTACACGTTACATTTGAGTGGTTAAATGTGGTAAGCTGCAGGCAAGCCCTCTCAGACTTACATTTATAACTTAGTGTGGAGAGGCAGACAGCGGGCTCGGACGAACGACGGCCCGGCCCAAGATGGAGGCCAGGAGGCGGAACATGCAGCAGATGGGAGCGGCGGGGCACGGCTGGAGCGACACTACAGCCATCAGAGTCAGGTGCGTACACAACACACCTGTGCTCAATCCCTGCATCTTCTGCTGCAGCATTAAAAAGGGCGAGGGAGGAACCATCCGATCACAACGACGACGAGAGCCACGAGAGAGAACCCGAGCGAGATGAGTCCCTCGCTCGGGACTTTAAGGTTTTACTACTTACGTATAAAATACTACACGGTCTAGCTCCAGCCTATCTTGCTGATTGTATTGTACCATATGTCCCGGCAAGAAATCTGCCTTCAAAAGACTCCGGCTTCGGAGTGATTCCTAGAGCCCAAAAAAAGTCTGCGGGCTATAGAGCGTTTTCCGTTCGGGCTCCAGTACTCTGGAATGCCCTCCGGTAACAGTTCCAGATGCTACCTCAGTAGAAGCATTTAAGTCTCACCTTAAAACTCATTTGTATACTCTAGCCTTTAAATAGACCTCCTTTTTAGACCAGTTGATCTGCCGCTTCTTTTCTTTCTCCTATGTCCCCCCCTCCCTTGTTGAGGGGGGTCCGGTCCGATGACCATGGATGAAGTACTGGCTGTCCAGAGTCGAGACCCAGGATGGACCGCTCGCCTGTGTATCGGTTGGGAACATCTCTACGCTGCTGATCCGCCTCCGCTTGAGATGGTTTCCTGTGGACAGGACTCTCGCTGCTGTCTTGGATCCGCTTTGAACTGAACTCTCGCGGCTGTGTTGGAGCCACTATGGATTGAACTTTCACAGTATCATGTTAGACCCGCTCGACATCCATTGCTTTCGGTCCCCTAGAGGGGGGGGGGGGGGGGGTTGCCCACATCTGAGGTCCTCTCCAAGGTTTCTCATAGTCAGCATTGTCACTGGCGTCCCACTGGATGTGAATTCTCCCTGCCCACTGGGTGTGAGTTTTCCTTGCCCTTTTGTGGGTTCTTCCGAGGATGTTGTAGTCGTAATGATTTGTGCAGTCCTTTGAGACATTTGTGATTTGGGGCTATATAAATAAACATTGATTGATTGATTGAGCAATTGGCGCAACAGACAGGCAAGACGATATGATAGTGATTGAAATAATAAACCGTGGTCAGACCTGCTTTGATGCGTCATGTGTCAATCATCACTGCAACCCACACACGGATGGCAGGAAGTCCGTCACACTTAGATACCTGCAGAGGTGCTCCTGATGCTTCTCTAAACTCACGCACACCTACTCTAAGATTTGTTTTCATGCTCTGCTTTCACACCAGGTGAGGAGCAGCTGATTTGATTAGCTACTGACATGCCACCTTGTGACTCACGTTACTATAGCAACAACACTACAAACATTACTGGCCGATTTGACAGTCTACAAACCCCGTTTCCATATGAGTTGGGAAATGGTGTTAGATGTAAATATAAACAGAATACAATGATTTGCAAATCCTTTTCAAGCCATATTCAGTTGAATATGCTACAAAGACAACATATTTGATGTTCAAACTCATAAACATTTTTTTTTTTTGCAAATAATCATTAACTTAGAATTTCATGGCTGCAACAAGTGCCAAAGTAGTTGGGAAAGGGCATGTTCACCACTGTGTTACATCACCTTTTCTTTTAACAACACTCAATAAACGTTTGGGAACTGAGGAAACTAATTGTTGAAGCTTTGAAAGTGGAATTCTTTCCCATTCTTGTTTTATGTAGAGCTTCAGTCCTTCAACAGTCCAAGGTCTCCGCTGTCGTATTTTACGCTTCATAATGCGCCACACATTTTCCATGGGAGACAGGTCTGGACTGCAGGCGGGCAAGGAAAGTATCCGCACTCTTTTTTTACAAAGTCACGCTGTTGTAACACGTGCTGAATGTGGCTTGGCATTGTCCTACTGAAATAAGCAGGGGCGTCCATAAATAAGACGGCGCTTAGATGGCAGCATATATTGTTCCAAAACCTGTATGTACCTTTCAGCATAATGGTGCCTTCACAGATGTGTAAGTTACCCATGCCTTGGGCACTAATGCACCCCCATACCATCACACATGCTGGCTTTTCCACTTTGCGTCGATAACAGTCTGGATGGTTCGCTTCCCCTTTGGTCCGGATGACACGACGTCGAATATTTCCAAAAACAATTTGAAATGTGGTTTCGTCAGACCACAGAACACTCTTCCACTTTGCATCAGTCCATCTTAGATGATCTCGGGCCCAGAGAAGCCGGCGGTGTTTCTGGATGTTGTTGATAAATGGCTTTCGCTTTGCATAGTAGAGCTTTAACTTGCACTTACGGATGTAGCGAACAACTGTATTTAGTGACAGTGGTTTTCCAAAGTGTTCCTGAGCCCATGTGGTGATATCCTTTAGAGATTTATGTCGGTTTTTGATAGTGCCGTCTAAGAAATCGAAGGTCACGGTCATTCAATGCCGCTTACGTGGAGTGATTTCTCCAGATTCTCTGAACATTTTGATGATATTATGGAGCGTAGATGTTGAAATCCCTAAATTTCTTGCAATGTCACTTTGAGAAAGGTTGTTCTTAAACTGTTTGACTATTTGCTCACGCAGTTGTGGACAAAGGGGTGTACCTCGCCCCATCCTTTCTTGTGAAAGACTGGGAAGCAGTTTTTATAGCCAATCATGGCACCCACCTGTTCCCAATTAGCCTGCACACCTGTGGGATGTTCCAAATAAGTGTTTGATGAGCATTCCTCAACTTTATCAGTATTTATTGCCACCTTTCCCAACTTCTTTATCACGTGTTGCTGGCATAAAATTCTAAAGTTAATGATTATTTGCAAAAAACAAAAAGTTTATCAGTTTGAACATGAAATATGTTGTCTTTGTAGCATATTCAACTGAATATGGATTGAAAATGATTTGAAAGTCATTGTATTCTGTTTATATTTACATCTAACACAATTTCCCAACTCATATGGAAACGGGGTTTGTACTTTCTCGGCCCCCAACAAGGCATACGCCGAGTTTGCAGAATATCTGAGACTCTTAGGAACTATGTATCACTAGTTGCTAAACCAATAACAATAACAATTTTATTTTAGGTCATATAAACATTTAGAAAAGTGACATACAATACATTTTTTATTCCAATTGTATTATGTTAAGGGTCAATTTGACCCATTTCAGTTTTTGTGTTGATCAAAGTACTGGTTATCCTTTCTTTTTCTTGCTGAAATCTGGGGACTTTTCCTCATCCAGGGTTATGAACTGCTGTGTAAATCTGGACACTTCGATGTGTAGTGGAATGTTTGTGCAGAGTTTGTATAAAAAGATGATGTTGCGAGTCATTTTGACCCAGGCGCTTTAATGTGGGTAAATAGCTGTTCAGATCCAAAAATAAACATGTCTCCTTGATGTAATTTTTACTTTGATGTACAATTGTTTGTATTTTGATTGTCTCTGAGACCCAGAGCCAGGTGTGTGAAGAGAGGGAACTTTCTCACACTTGTCCTTGTCTCCTCAGATGTCATCCTTCTGGAGCTCATTTTTGGGTGAGTTTGTCAAAGAGATGACATGAGAACAGTGACAAGGACAAGTGTGAGAAAGTTCCCTCTCTTCACACACCTGGCTCTGGGTCTCGGAGGCAATCAAAATACAAACAATTGTACATCAAAGAGACTTGTTTATTTTGGCTATTTACCCACATTAAAGCGTCTGGGTCAAAATGACCCGCAACATCATATTTGTATACAAACTCTGCAATATATTCCACTACACGACAAAGTGTCCAGCTTTTAACCAGTACTTTGATAAACACAAAAACTGAAATGGGTCAAATTGACCCTCAACATAATAGAAGGGTTAATAGGGACCCAAACAAGTTTTGCATTGAATATTGAACAAGCAAGGCTTATATAACTTTATAGTGACGTGCAAAATCATCGAGTTTAAAATATTATTGAAAAAATATCAATGGCACATCAAATAACATTTTAATAAACATTGAATGCCTCTTTTCTATTTTTCAGCCTTCTGAGTTAAATATCAACATCAACTTTTGTCCACAGGCTAATAATACATTTGAAAATAAATGAACAATAATGAATGAATCAAACATTCAAGCCTTGAAGTAGCAAGAGAAAGTGCATGAATAAAATGTTAATTATTGCTGAGTTTGCTACACTGATTTGCTTCAACACTGAATATGGAACAAGCAGCGCTTATATAAGTTAATAGTGCAAAATCAACATTCAAATAACAAAGAAAAGAACATCAATGGTATATGAAATAAAATGTAAACAAAACATGTAATGCCTCTTCTTTTTGCAGCTTTCTAAAGTAAATATCAACATGAACTTTTTCCACACGCTAATAAATTAGAAAATTAAATAACAATGAGGTGGGCGGAGTTGGTGGTAGCAGGAGGTGTATATTCCAGCGTCCTGGGAGAGTTAATGCTGCAAGGGGTTCTGGGTATTTGTTCTGTTGTGTTACGGTGCAGATGTTCTCCCGAAATGTGTTTGTCATTCTTGTTTGGTGTGGGTTCACAGTGTGGTGTAACAGTGTTAAAGTTGTTTATACGGCCACCCTCAGTGTGACCCGTATGGCTGTTGACCAAGTATGCTCGCATTCACTTACGTGTGCGTATGAGTTGCTTACATTTTGTGACTGGGTCGGCACGCTGTTTGTATGGAGGAAAAGTGGACGTGACGCCCCCAATATTGTTCACCGAGTGGAAAGCGGGAAGAATTCCAGAGAATGGTTGTCCCGGGCACTGAACTTCGGGAGTCTCCCGGGAAAATCGGGAGGGTTGGCATGTATGAGTATTAGCGGTGAATGCGGTGTTATAGCGACACTGCCGCTGTATAGTACCGGCGGGCCAACTTTTGATTGATTGATTGATACTTTTATTAGTAGTAGTAGTAGTAGTACTTTTATTCGAACTCTAATGTTGATTTGATATTGCCTCAAGGGCCAAATTAAATTACACGGCGGGTCAAATTTGGCCCGCGGGCCAGAGTTTGACACCCTTGCCTTATAACATAGTTTAAAAAGTCAGTTTTATATAATACTGGGGGGGGGTCCACAAAGTTACAGTTCCTCCGCTTTCGATCATTAACTTTCCGTGACATGCACCTGGGGATAGGCCCCTCCCACCTCCAAAGACATGCACCTGGGGATAGGCCCCTCCCACTTCCAAAGACATGCACCTGGGGATAGGCCCCTCCCACTTCCAAAGACATGCACCTGGGGATAGGCCCCTCCCACCTCCAAAGACATGCACCTGGGGATAGGCCCCTCCCACTTCCAAAGACATGCACCTGGGGATAGGCCCCTCCCACTTCCAAAGACATGCACCTGGGGATAGGCCCCTCCCACCTCCAAAGACATGCACCTGGGGATAGGCCCCTCCCACCTCCAAAGACATGCACCTGGGGATAGGCCCCTCCCACTTCCAAAGACATGCACCTGGGGATAGGCCCCTCCCACCTCCAAAGACATGCACCTGGGGATAGGCCCCTCCCACCTCCAAAGACATGCACCTGGGGATAGGCCCCTCCCACCTCCAAAGACATGCACCTGGGGATAGGCCCCTCCCACTTCCAAAGACATGCACCTGGGGATAGGCCCCTCCCACTTCCAAAGACATGCACCTGGGGATAGGCCCCTCCCACCTCCAAAGACATGCACCTGGGGATAGGCCCCTCCCACCTCCAAAGACATGCACCTGGGGATAGGCCCCTCCCACTTCCAAAGACATGCACCTGGGGATAGGCCCCCCCCACCTCCAGAGACATGCACCTGGGGATAGGCCCCTCCCACTTCCAAAGACATGCACCTGGGGATAGGTTGATTGGCAACACTAAATTGGCCCTAGTGTTTGAATGAGTGTGAATGTTGTCTGTCTATCTGTGTTGGCCCTGTGATGAGGTGGCGTCTTGTCCAGGGTGTACCCCGCCTTCCGCCCGATTGTAGCTGAGATAGGCGCCAGCACCCCCCGCGACCCCAAAAGGGAATAAGCGGTAGAAAATGGATGGATGGATGGATGGATGGACTTATCCTCAACTTTTGCAGGGTCTTCTTCAAGTGAGGCGGCACCGTCAGCATCAGCACCGCCTCCCAAACTGAGTTCAAGTGCTTTTTTTTTTTTTTTTCATTTGCAAGGTCGGACAGGGCGTCGACGTTGATGCATTTTGGGCTTGTTGTTTTGTCTTGTCTCCCCAGCAGCAGGGACTCCTCTGGCCACCCTCACTTGGGGGGGAGGGAGCGAGGGGGGGGGGGGATTTTTCGCCCGCGGCGCTTTCCGCTGCCTCCGAGTACGATGGAAACATGACTTTCCTTTCTCACCCTCCTTGCCTTTCAGCATCTCCACATCGTTGTGTCTGGCATTCATTTTCTTGATCTGTCTCATCCTTAACCTCCTTTTTCTTACAACCTGTTCAATGTGCAGTTGGTGAATCCCTCAAGTCTGTGCAGGACCACTTCCTTTGACACACACACACACACACACACACACACACACACACACACCACCAATCTGTCTGCCTGCTTGTGACAGCGCTGACAGGATGAGGCCAAGTTTGCCCAAAAGTTGCCTGCAAAAGTCTCTCATATTGTTGTGCGCTGCCATAAAGTGGGAATTGTGTATCAAATATTTGCAGTTGAAACTTGCCGGAACCTTCCCCTGGACTTTTTGTCACAACTTGGCTTGGACATGGATTGTTTCCTCGATGCAGATGAGGATCAACACGAGCGAGGCGTGGATGTGTGTACATAGTTGTTTATTATATAATATATATACAAAAACAGGGAAAACAAAAGCACTTGCTCAATGGCATGAAAGACAATTTAACTATAAACTTAAACAGCACGATGGCAAGACTAAAGGCATGAAACAAAAGAGTGCACTGTGGCATGAATACATAAACTTACACGGCATGGAACTGTGGACGAGGGCATGAAGGTTGGGTGCAGCATGGGTAGGGTGCGTGCGAGTGTGAAGATCCCAGGACGAAGACAAGAAAAAGAGTGACTTAAATAGTTATGATCATTAGTGAAAACAGGTGTGAGGCTGAGAACAGGGACGTGACAGGAGAAAACTAATACAAAAACAGGGAAAACAAAAACACTTGCTCAATGGCATGAAAGACAATTTAACTCTAAACTTAAACAGCACGATGGCAAGACTAAAGGCATGAAACAAAAGAGTGCACTGTGGCATAAACACATAAACTGGGCGACCGGTGCAATGGATGTTGAGTGGATCTAACATAATAGTGAGAGTCCAGTCCATAGTGGATCTAACATAATAGTGTGAGTCCAGTCCATAGTGGATCTAACATAATAGTGAGAGTCCAGTCCATAGTGGATCTAACATAATAGTGTGAGTCCAGTCCATAGTGGATCTAACATAATAGTGAGAGTCCAGTCCATAGTGGATCTAACATAATAGTGTGAGAGTCCAGTCCATAGTGGATCTAACATAATAGTGAGAGTCCAGTCCATAGTGGATCTAACATAATAGTGTGGGAGTCCAGTCCATAGTGGATCTAACATAATAGTGAGAGTCCAGTCCATAGTGGATCTAACATAATAGTGAGAGTCCAGTCCATAGTGGATCTAACATAATAGTGTGAGAGTCCAGTCCATAGTGGATCTAACATAATAGTGAGAGTCCAGTCCATAGTGGATCTAACATAATAGTGTGAGTCCAGTCCATAGTGGATCTAACATAATAGTGAGAGTCCAGTCCATAGTGGATCTAACATAATAGTGAGAGTCCAGTCCAAAGGGGATCTAACATAATAGTGAGAGTCCAGTCCATAGTGGATCTAACATAATAATGTGAGAGTCCAGTCCATAGTGGATCTAACATAATAGTGAGAGTCCAGTCCATAGTGGATCTAACATAATAGTGAGAGTCCAGTCCATAGTGGATCTAACATAATAGTGAGAGTCCAGTCCATAGTGGATCTAACATAATAGTGAGAGTCCAGTCCATAGTGGATCTAACATAATAGTGAGAGTCCAGTCCATAGTGGATCTAACATAATAGTGAGAGTCCAGTCCATAGTGGATCCAACATAATAGTGAGAGTCCAGTCCATAGTGGATCTAGCATAATAGTGAGCGTCCAGTCCATAGTGGATCTAACATAATAGTGTGAGAGTCCAGTCCATAGTGGATCTAACATAATAGTGTGAGAGTCCAGTCCATAGTGGATCTACCATAATAGTGAGAGTCCAGTCCATAGTGGATCTAACATAATAGTGTGAGAGTCCAGTCCATAGTGGATCCAACATAATAGTGAGAGTCCAGTCCATAGTGGATCTAGCATAATAGTGAGAGTCCAGTCCATAGTGGATCTACCATAATAGTGAGAGTCCAGTCCATAGTGGATCTAACATAATAGTGTGAGAGTCCAGTCCATAGTGGATCTAACATAATAGTGAGAGTCCAGTCCATAGTGGATCTAACATAATAGTGTGAGAGTCCAGTCCATAGTGGATCTAACATAATAGTGAGAGTCCAGTCCATAGTGGATCTAGCATAATAGTGAGAGTCCAGTCCATAGTGGATCTACCATAATAGTGAGAGTCTAGTCCATAGTGGATCTAACATAATAGTGTGAGAGTCCAGTCCATAGTGGATCTAACATAATAGTGTGAGAGTCCAGTCCATAGTGGATCTAACATAATAGTGAGAGTCCAGTCCATAATAGATCTAACATAATAGTGTGAGAGTCCAGTCCATAATAGATCTAACATAAAAGTGAGAGTCCAGTCCATAATAGATCTAACATAATAGTGTGAGAGTCTGTTACGTTCTACGTTGTTTTGGTTTGTTGTTTGTGTTTCTTCTTCTTTCATTTGAACAAGTCACACTCAACCACGACCTCTGCTGCCAATCAACCGGTTTCCCTTCCCACCTGTTCCTCATTTCACCTGTTGATCAACCAGCCAATCCCGGTCCACTATTCCTCCTCCTGACCTGATTAAAACCACCTGCTCACCTCTGGAAAGAGGAATTCTTTTCCTGACATGCTGTCTGCAGTTTTGAGACACAACTTTGTCTTTGGCCACACTTTTTTTTTTTCTCTTCAGTTTTTTGGACCTTTCAACCTTAGTGATTATCTGCAGCCTAGTCTTGGGAAAGCTTAGACCGAGGTCTCTAAACACTACACATGTAGGATGTGTGTTTGTGTGCAGACATCAGACTTAGTGGTGACTGTCACCTTGTGTGTTTTAGACCTCCTCTTTGGTTGGAGAAGCTAGGTAGGTTTTTGGTTTATGCTAATAAAATAGCTTTAGTTAGTCTGCTTACCTTTCTTTTCTAGAGGTGTATTTTGGTATGTTGTGTTCATTTCTTTGACAGCACCAGTAGTCCCAAGCTAGGCTGGCATTGTGTCTTTGTTGTGTCCTTGTTGTCCCCGTCCCACCACCTGGTCACTTTTCAATAAACTGGTTTGTGTTTTCAATTCTTGGCTTCAGTGTCTTTAATTTACAACTCGTTTGATTTATACACTTTTATGTTGTGTTCGCTTATCATCTCTAGACTTCCAGCCATCTGGAACGTAACATAGTCCAGTCCAGAGTGGATCTAGCATAATAGTGAGAGTCCAGTCCATAGTGGATCCAGCATAATATTGAGAGAGTCCAGTCCACTGTGGATCTAGCATAATAGTGTGAGAGTCCAGTCTTAGTGGATCTAACATAATAGTGAGAGTACAGTCCGTAGTGGATCTAACATAATAGTGAGAGTCCAGTCCATAGTGGATCTAACATAATAGTGAGAGTCCAGTCCATAGTGGATCTAACATAATAGTGTCAGAGTCCAGTCCATAGTGGATCTAACATAATATTGAGAGAGTCCAGTCCACTGTGGATCTAGCATAATAGTGTGAGAGTCCAGTCCTAGTGGATCTAACATAATAGTGAGAGTCCAGTCCGTAGTGGATCTAACATAATAGTGAGAGTCCAGTCCATAGTGGATCTAACATAATAGTGAGAGTCCAGTCCATAGTGGATCTAACATAATAGTGTGAGAGTCCAGTCCTAGTGGATCTAACATAATAGTGTGAGAGTCCAGTCCATAGTGGATCTAACATAATAGTGTAAGAATCCAGTCCATAGTGGATCTAACATAGTAGTGAAAGTCCAGTCCATAGTGGATGTACCATAATATTGTGAGTCGGGTATCGATCCACCAGCGGTGTTTGTTTACATTTTAAAGCTGTTGAGCCATGGTGTCTAGCCCTCACACCTGTTTGTAATGATCATAGCTATTATTTAAGCCACAGTTACCAGGTAGTCAGCCTGGCAACTTTACTTATACCTCAACCCAATTCATGCTAAGCCATGCTGTTTATTCCCTCCTGCTCATGTCAAGTAAGTTTTTGGTTTAGTCATGTCACAGTTGTTTAGTTTTCTTTTCAGTGGTCAAGTTTGTTCTCCGCTATTGTGCACGCCATTTGTTTGCCTTTTGTTGTAGTTTGTTAGTGTTAGTAATAAATAAATATGTACTCACATTCACGTCTCGCTCGTGCCAACTTACCTGTGTTTTGGAAAAAAACCTATCCCGTAGTCCAAGTCCTGACAGTTTCCATCCAACGGGCATACCTGGAGCCATTATATAATAGTGTGAGAGTCCAATCCATAGTGGATCTAACATAAAAGTGAGAGTCCAGTCCATAGTGGATCTAACATAATAGTGTGAGAGTCCAGTCCATAGTGGATCTAACATAATAGTGTGAGAGTCCAGTCCATAGAGGATCTAACATAATAGTATGAGAATCCAGTCCATAGTGGATCGAACATAATAGTGTGAGTCCAGTCCATAGTGGATCTAACATAATATTGTGAGAGTCCAGTCCATAGTGGATGCAGCATAATATTGTGAGTTGGGTATTGATCCACCAGCGGTGTTTGTTTACATTTTAAAGCTGTTGAGCCATGGTGTCTAGACCTCACACCTGTTTGTAATGATCATAGCTATTATTTAAGCCACAGTTGCCAGGTAGTCAGCCTGGCAACTTTACTTATACCTCAACCCAATTCATGCTAAGCCATGCTGTTTATTCCCTCCTGCTCATGTCAAGTAAGTTTTTGGTTTAGTCATGTCACAGTTGTTTAGTTTTCTTTTCAGTGGTCAAGTTTGTTCTCCGCTATTGTGCGCGCCATTTGTTTGCCTTTTGTTGTAGTTTGTTAGTGTTAGTAATAAATAAATATGTACTCACATTCACGTCTCGCTCGTGCCAACTTCCCTGTGCGTTGGTAAAAAAAACCTATCCCGTAGTCCAAGTCCTGACAGTTTCCATCCAACGGGCATACCTGGAGCCATTATATAATAGTGTGAGAGTCCAGTCCATAGTAGATCTAACATAATAGTGAGAGTCCAGTCCATAGCGGATCTAACATTATAGTGTAAGAGTCCAGTCCATAGTGGATCTAACATAAAAGTGAGAGTCCAGTCCATAGTGGATCTAACATAATAATGTGAGAGTCCAGTCCATAGAGGATCTAACATAATAGTGTGAGAGTCCAGTCCATAGAGGATCTAACATAATAGTATGAGAATCCAGTCCATAGTGCCATCCATCCATCCATCCATCATCTTCCGCTTATCCGAGGTCGGGTCGCGGGGGCAGCAGCCTAAGCAGGGAAGCCCAGACTTCCCTATCTCCAGCCACTTCGTCTAGCTCTTCCCGGGGGATCCCGAGGCGTTCCCAGGCCAGCCGGGAGACATAGTCTTTCCAACGTGTCCTGGGTCTTCCCCGTGGCCTCCTACCAGCTGGACGTGCCCTAAACACATCCCTAGGGAGGCGTTCGGGTGGCATCCTGACCAGATGCCCGAACCACCTCATCTGGCTCCTCTCGATGTGGAGGAGCAGCGGCTTTACGTTGAGCTCCTCCCGGATGGCAGAGCTTCTCACCCTATCTCTAAGGGAGAGACCCGCCACACGGCGGAGGAAACTCATTTCGGCCGCTTGTACCCGTGATCTTATCCTTTCGGTCATGACCCAAAGCTCATGACCATAGGTGAGGATGGGAACGTAGATCGACCGGTAAATTGAGAGCTTTGCCTTCCGGCTCAGCTCCTTCTTCACCACAACGGATCGATACAACGTCCGCATTACTGAAGACGCCGCACCGATCCGCCTGTCGATCTCACGATCCACTCTTCCCCCACTCGTGAACAAGACTTCTAGGTACTTGAACTCCTCCACTTGGGGCAGGGTCTCCTCCCCAACCCGGAGATGGCACTCCACCCTTTTCCGGGCGAGAACCATGGACTCGGACTTGGAGGTGCTGATTCTCATTCCGGTCGCTTCACACTCGGCTGCGAACCGATCCAGTGAGAGCTGAAGATCCCGGCCAGATGAAGCCATCAGGACTACATCATCTGCAAAAAGCAGAGACCTAATCCCGTGGCCACCAAACCGGAACCCCTCAACGCCTTGACTGCGCCTAGAAATTCTGTCCATAAAAGTTATGAACAGAATCGGTGACAAAGGACAGCCTTGGCGGAGTCCAACCTTCACTGGAAATGTGTCCGACTTACTGCCAGCAATGCGGACCAAGCTCTGGCACTGATCATACACGGAGCGGACTGCCACAATAAGACATTCCGATACCCCATACTCTCTGAGCACTCCCCACAGGACTTCCCGAGGGACACGGTCGAATGCCTTCTCCAAGTCCACAAAGCACATGTAGACTGGTTGGGCAAACTCCCATGCACCCTCAAGAACCCTGCCGAGAGTATAGAGCTGGTCCACAGTTCCACGACCAGGACGAAAACCACACTGTTCCTCCTGAATCCGAGGTTCGACTATCCGGCGAAGCCTCCTCTCCAGTACACCTGAATAAACCTTACCGGCAAGGCTGAGGAGTGTGATCCCACGATAGTTGGAACACACCCTCCGGTCCCCCTTCTTAAAGAGAGGGACCACCACCCCGGTCTGCCAATCCAGAGGTACCGCCCCCGATGTCCACGCGATGCTGCAGAGTCTTGTCAACCAAGACAGCCCCACAGCATCCAGAGCCTTAAGGAACTCCGGGCGGATCTCATCCACCCCCGGGGCCTTGCCGCCGAGGAGCTTTTTAACTACCTCAGCGACCTCAGCCCCAGAAATAGGAGAGTCCACTACAGATTCCCCAGGCACCGCTTCCTCAAAGAAAGACGTGTTGGTGGGATTGAGGAGGTCTTCGAAGTATTCCCTCCACCGATCCACAACATCCGCAGTCGAAGTCAGCAGAACACCATCCGCACCATACACGGTGTTGATAGTGCACCGCTTCCCCTTCCTGAGGCGCCGTATGGTGGTCCAGAATCGCTTCGAAGCCGTCCGGAAGTCGTTTTCCATGGCTTCCCCGAACTCTTCCCATGTCCGAGTTTTTGCCTCCGCGACCGCTAAAGCTGCACACCGCTTGGCCCGTCGGTACCCGTCCACTGCCTCCGGAGTCCTATGAGCCAAAAGAACCCGATAGGACTCCTTCTTCAGCTTGACGGCATCCCTCACTGCTGGTGTCCACCAACGGGTTCTGGGATTACCGCCACGACAGGCACCAACAACCTTGCGGCCACAGCTCCAATCAGCCGCCTCGACAATAGAGGTTCGGAACATGGTCCACTCGGACTCAATGTCCCGCACCTCCCTCGTGACATGTTCAAAGTTCTCCCGGAGGTGTGAATTGAAACTCTCTCTGACAGGAGACTCTGCCAGACGTTCCCAGCAGACCCTCACAATGCGCTTGGGCCTGCCAGGTCTGTCCGGCATCCTCCCCCACCATCGCAGCCAACTCACCACCAGGTGGTGATCGGTAGAAAGCTCCGCCCCTCTCTTCACCCGAGTGTCCAAAACATAAGGCCGCAAATCCGATGACACAACTACAAAGTCGATCATGGAACTGCGGCCTAGGGTGTCCTGGTGCCAAGTGCACATATGGACACCCTTATGTTTGAACATGGTGTTTGTTATGGACAATCTGTGACGAGCACAAAAGTCCAATAACAAAACACCACTCGGGTTTAGATCCGGGCGACCATTCTTCCCAATCACGCCTCTCCAGGTTTCACTGTCTTTGCCAACATGAGCGTTGAAGTCTCCCAGTAGGACAAGGGAATCACCCGGAGGAGCACTTTCCAGTACTCCCTCGAGTGTACCCAAAAAGGGTGGGTATTCTGAACTGCTGTTTGGTGCGTAAGCACAAACAACAGTCAGGACCCGTCCCCCCACCCGAAGGCGAAGGGAAGCTACCCTTTCGTCCACTGGGTTGAACTCAAACGTACAGGCTTTGAGCCGGGGGGCAACCAGAATTGCCACCCCAGCCCGTCGCCTCTCACTGCCGGCAACGCCAGAGTGGAAGAGGGTCCAGTCCCTCTCGAGAGAACTGGTTCCAGAGCCCTTGCTGTGCGTCGAGGTGAGTCCGACTATATCCAGCCGGAACTTCTCTACCTCGCGCACTAGCTCAGGCTCCTTCCCCCCCAGTGAGGTGACGTTCCACGTCCCAAGAGCTAGCTTCTGTAGCCGAGGATCGGACCGCCAAGTGCCCTGCCTTCGGCTGCCGCCCAGCTCACAATGCACCCGACCTCTATGGCCCCTCCTATGAGTGGTGAGCCCATTGGAGGGATGACCCACGTTGCCTCTTCGGGCTGTGCCCGGCCGGGCCCCATGGGAACAGGCCCGACCACCAGGCGCTCGCCATCGTGCCCCAACTCCGGGCCTGGCTCCAGAGCGGGGCCCCGGTGACCCACGTCCGGGCGAGGGAAATCTGGGTTCATTTCGTTGTAATTCCATAGAAGTCTTTGAGCTGCTCTTTGTCTGATCACTCACCTAGGACCTGTTTGTCTTGGGAGACCCTACCAGGGGGCATGAAAACCCCCAGACAACATAGCTCCTAGGATCATTGGGACACGCAAACTCCTCTACCACGGTAAGGTAGCAGCTCAGAGAGGAGCAGTCCATAGTGGATCGAACATAATAGTGTGAGTCCAGTCCATAGTGGATCTAACATAATATTGTGAGAGTCCAGTCCATAGTGGATGCAGCATAATATTGTGAGTCGGGTATTGATCCACCAGCGGTGTTTGTTTACATTTTAAAGCTGTTGAGCCATGGTGTCTAGCCCTCACACCTGTTTGTAATGATCATAGCTATTATTTAAGCCACAGTTACCAGGAAGTCAGACTGGCAACTTTACTTATACCTCAACTTGATTCATGCAAAGCCATGCTGTTTATTCCCTCCTATTCATCTCAAGTAAGTTTTTGGTTTAGTTATGTCACAGTTGTTTAGTTTTCTTTTCGGTGGTCAAGTTTGTTCTCCGCTATTGTGCGCGCCATTTGTTTGCCTTTTGTTGTAGTTTGTTAGTGTTAGTAATAAATAAATATGTACTCACATTCACGTCTCGCTCGTGCCAACTTGGAAAAAAACTATCCCGTAGTCCAAGTCCTGACAGTTTCCATCCAACGGGCATACCTGGAGCCATTATATCATTCTGATAGTTACAAAATTTGAGTCGTTTTCCTTTAAAGTCCTTCTTTTTGTTCAAAGTTATTGTACGCACTTATCCAATCTTCTCATTTTTACTTGTTTTTAGTTTCGCCGTGATTTTCTTTGCCCCGCACTTTGCCTCGTTTTCTTTTCGGGAGTATAAGCGTATGTTTTACTTGAGAACCAGGAGATATGTCCGAGTCAACACCTGACGTCCAGGGAGAAGAAATGAAGAAAAAGCCATCATTTCCCAAATATTTTTTCCCCCCCCGGCCGGTAGCGACTGTAGCTCATCTTTTAGTGCATCATTTATGGCGGCTGTGAAAATGTTGCACGGCGGAGTTTTACAAAGCTCGCCTGAAGTTGACTCCTGTGTGGGAGAAAGATGCCATGAAGGATGCCTCATGTTTTTACTTCTTTCTTTTTTTTGACGTATTTGGGGCACATGAGATCACTTTTCAGCAGCCTAACAGGATGATTATTGTCACTTCGTGCAGAGAAATAGTGCAAATAGGAATCAAAGAGGCGGTAAAATGTGCCGTGAATCTATTAGGCGTGTCCTGGTGCGCCATGATTAATAATTAATGTCATTCTTCATTCAATCAATGTTGTCTTTCTATCTGTGTTGATGTTGCGACTTGCACAGCCAACCCGAGAGGGACAAGCGGTAGGAAATGGGTGGATGGATGGACGATATCAGTTCTTCATTTCTGTTTGAAATACCGTATTTTCCGGACAATAACGCACACTTAACATACAAACCCCGTTTCCATATGAGTTGGGAAATGGTGTTAGATGTAAATATAAACAGAATACAATGATTTGCAAATCCTTTTCAAGCCATATTCAGTTGAATATGCTACAAAGACAACATATTTGATGTTCAAACTCATAAACTTTATTTTTTATTGCAAATAATCATTAACTTTAGAATTCTATGCCAGCGACGCGTGACAAAGAAGTTGGGAAAGGTGGCAATAAATACTGATAAAGTTGAGGCATGCTCATCAAACACTTATTTGGAACATCCCACAGGTGTGCAGGCTAATTGGGAACAGGTGGGTGCCATGATTGGGTTACTGCATGCTTTAATGGCGCTCTAACCGAGTGCCGTGACGTCCGCAAAGATTCATTCCCGGTATTCCGGGAAGGTATGCTCCATGCAGACACGTGTTTAGCATATTCAAAGTCCTACGATCGATATGTTGTCCAGGAACTTTGTCTACGATTGATCCAACGAGGTCGACCCCCGGCTCGAGTTTTGGTGTAGGCGACGCCGGGCGCTTGCAGATGAGACCGCCGAAGGACCGGAAGGCGAATAGTTTTAACGATGCATTTTGTAGGCACGGAGCTCCTTTCATGCAGATATCAGGCATTTGTTTGCAGGTTCTGGTGAAAAGAGCATGAAATCCTCACTGGACACAACATTACCGGTACTCTGGAATGCCCTCCCGGTAAAAGTTAGAGATGCCTTCCAATAGACCCCCCTTTTAGACCAGTTGATTTGCCGTTTCTTATATATATATATATATATAGATATATATATATATACATAAAATAAATCATATAGATACCACGCCCCCTTGTGGTTTGTGTCGTCTACTCCCCAACGGAATACAATAATTTGCAAATCCTTTTCAACTCATATTCAGTTGAATATGCTACAAAGACAACATATTTGATGTTCAAACTGATAAACATTATTTTTTTGTACAAATAATCATTTACTTTAGAATTTGATGCCAGCAACACGTGACAAAAAAGTTGGGAAAGGTGACAATAAACACCGATAAAGTTGAGGAATGCTCATCAAACACTTATTTGGAACATCCCACAGGTGTGCAGGCTAATTGGGAACAGGTGGGTGCCATGATTGGCTATAAAAACATCTTCCCAAACAATATGTGAAGATCCGAGTAACGGATCGCAACAAAAGCTCTACTATGCAAAGCGGAGGCCATTTATCAACAACATCCAGAAACGCCGCCGGTTTTTCTGGACCCGAGATCATTCAAGATGGACTGATGCGAAGTGGAAAAGTGTTCTGTGGTCTGATGAGTCCACATTTCTAATTGTTTTTGGAAATATCGTGTCATCCGGACCAAAGGGGAAGCGAACCATCCAGACTGTTATCGACGCAAAGTTGAAAAGCCAGCATGTGTGATGGTATGGGGGTGCTTTAGTGCCCAAGGCATGGGTAACTTACACATCTGTGAAGGCACCATTAATGCTGAAAGGTACATACAGGTTTTGGAACAACATATGCTGCCATTTTTTTCATGGACGCCCCTGCTTATTTCAGCAAGACAATGCCAAGTCACATTTAGCACGTGTTACAACAGCGTGGCTTCGTAATAAAAGAGTGCAGGTACTTTCCTGGCATGCCTGCAGTCCAGACCTGTCTCCCATCTAAAATATGTGTCGCATTATGAAGCGTAAAATAGGACAGCGGAGACCCCGGACTGTTGAAGGACTGAAGCTCTACATAAAACAAGAATGGGAAAGAATTCCACTTTCAAAGCTTCAACAATTAGTTTCCTCAGTTCCCAAACGTTTATTGAGTGTTGTTAAAAGAAAAGGTGATGTAACACAGTGGTGAACATTCCCTTTCCCAACTACTTTGGCACGTGTTGCAGCCATGAAACTCTAAGTTAATTATTATTTGCAAAAAAAAAATGGTTTATGAGTTCGAACATCAAATATGTTGTCTTTGTAGTACATTCAACTAAATATGGGTTGAAAAGGATTTGCAAATTATTGTATTCTTTTTATATTTACGAATGACACAACGTGCCAACTTCCCTGGTTTTGGGTTTTCGACATGCACCTTTTTATATTCTGAGTTTTAGCATCATTTAATCAATGCAGTCCCCAGTAGAACATGTGCAAAAAGATGTAACACACATTAAAAAAACCCCCAAACCCTCTTAGTGTCAATACACAACGTTTGCACGCCTCGCATCATGCAGGAAAAAAGAGGAGCGCCAGCACACGCGACAAACATTCGGCGGTCATCTCTCCGCTCCCTCTTGCTGTGTTTGTCAGTAATGAGTAACGACCACCACGGGGAATTGTTTCTCCGCCCCCCTCCCACCCCCCTGACCCCCCCCATGCGCACAACATCACACTTTAAACTTAAATACCACATTACAATTCAATAGAAGCTGTCAAATGCGATGAAAATGGAGCAGGCCTGCCCGAGAATACTAACCAGATCACACACATATATTTCTATATAAGACAAGAGGGCGAATAGAAAGCGATGGATTTACTCGGCGGCGTCTTCGGCGTTTTAATCCAGTGTGGAGATTAAAGGCTTAATCCACCTTGGTTTGCCTTCGTTTGACACATCCGCTACAAGATGTTATCTTCATTGAGGCGTTAGATCCTCCTAATATGGGCTTGTCACTTTTTTTTACGATGGTTAATTAACTTGTTTAGACACTTGAGCAAACATAATGTTTCCAATTTGCATCAGAGGATGATTTTTCTTTTATGAAAAATGCTGAAATGTTTCGAGATCGGGAGCTTCGGAGTGAAGCGTTTAGGTACTACACACTAAAAACACGGATTCAAACACTGATGACATCCAGTTGTGATCAAAATTATTCAACCCCCACACAATTTAGTTTTTTTTACAAGTTGGACATTTATTCCGTATTTTGTTTATAGTCATAACAAATAAAGATGCATTAAATAGACAAATGCAACTTGAATTACAA
The DNA here is from genome assembly GCF_033978795.1 of Nerophis ophidion. NCBI lineage: Eukaryota > Metazoa > Chordata > Actinopteri > Syngnathiformes > Syngnathidae > Nerophis > Nerophis ophidion. The sequence continues at coordinate 47,767,937 of NC_084624.1, forward strand.
CGTTATATTTTGTAACATACCAAACAGTGTCATTTATCTTAATATCTCATTGACAAAATTATTCAACCCTTTAAAGATCAGAACTCTTAAGCACAGAATTTGAATAAGGTCTTTTCAATCAGGTGTTGAAAACACCTGTAGATGTGATTAGAACCATAACGAGCAACAATTAAACTGATTGAAAAAGACTGTGACGCTCAGCTTCTTGTAGATGGTCAATGGTGTATTTGCAACATGGTGAAGTCCAGGGAGTGGTCAAAGAAGTCAAGAGAGGAAGTCATTTCTCTTCATAAGAAAGGATATGAATATAAGAAAATAAAAAAGACATTACACATTCCAAGAGACACAGTTGGGAGCATAATTGGCAAGTTTAAAGCTAAAGGCACAGTGGAAACACTACCTGGGCGTGGTAGAAAGAGGATGCTGTGTGCGTACAGTGGTGAAAAACCCCCGGGTAACAGCTGAGGAACTACAACAGGACATTGCAGAGGGGGGAACGCAGGTTTCGTCCCAGACAATAAGGCGCGCACTACGAGATGAAGGCCTCCATGCCAGAACTCCCAGGCGCACCCCACTTCTGACTACCAGGCACAGGAAAAATAGACTCCAGTATGCCAAAAATCATCTGGACAAACCCCAAAGGTTTTGGGAAACTGTTCTATGGAGTGCTGGGACAAAAGTGGAACTCTTTGGGCCTATGAATCAACGTTATGTCTGGAGGAGAAAAAAATGAAGCTTACAAAGAGAAGAACACCTCGCCTACTGTTAAGCATGGTGGGGGGTCAATCATGCTCTGGGGCTGTTTCTCTGCCTCAGGTACCGGGAATCTCCAGCACGTTCAAGGCATTATGAATTTTATTTCCTAGCAGGATATATTAGCTGCAAATGTCATGAAGTCAGTGAGGAAGCTGAGGCTTGGGAGACGTTGGACCTTCCAACAGGACAAGGATCCCAAGCATACCTCCAAATCAACATCAGAGTGGTTGCAGAAGAAGGGCTGGAAGACTTTGGAGTGGCCTTCACAGTCGCCGGACCTAAATCCTCTAGAAAAGCTGTGGTGGGACTTGAAGAAGGCAGTTGCAGCACACAAGCCCAAGAATATGAAGGAACTGGAGGCCTTTGCCCAAGAGGAATGGGCTAAAATAGCTGTAGATGCTTGCAAGAAGCTTATGTATCACCTTTGAAGGATGTCATTACTGCCAAAGGCTGTTCTACTAAGTACTAAAGATGCATGGAACTAGGGGGTGGAATCATTTTGTCAATGAGATACGAAGAAAAATGTCCTTTTTTGCTATTTTGTAAAATACAGTGTTACAAATTAAGTTGCATTTGTCTATTTGACACATCTTTATTTGATATGACTATAAACTAAATACGGAATAAATGTCCAACTTGCTAAAACAGAGTGGGGGTTGAATAATTTTGATCAGAACTGTATATGAAACAGACCAGAAGCAAGGAATTAAGGAGTTAAATTTTGCTCAATTGAGGAGACACTTGCTTCCTCTATTTATTTGACAACTATGTCCATACACGGCAATTAAAAAAAAAAAAAAGTCATTTATATCTTACTTTAGAATAACCCAACATTGTAGTGAACACAACAGCTTTCCTGTTTAAATACATTCAACCCAATTGTTTCATGAAAAATGCTAAAATGTTTTGAGATCGGGAGCTTCGGAGTGAAGCGTTTCGGTACTACACACTAAAAACACTGATTCAAACACTGATGACGTCTATGAAACAGACCAGAAGCAAGGAATTAAGGAGTTACATTTTGCTCAATTGAGGAGACACTTGCTTCTTCTATTTATTTGACAACTATGTACATACACGGCAATTAAAAAAATAAAAAAAAGTAATTTATATCTTACTTTGGAATAACCCAACATTGTAGTCAGCATAAGAACTTTCCTGTTTAAATACATTCAACCCAATTGTTTCATGAAAAATGCTGAAATCTTTCGAGATCGGGAGCTTCGGAGTGAAGAGTTTCGGTACTACACACTAAAAACACTGATTCAAACACTGATGACATCTATGAAACAGACCAGAAGCAAGGAATTAAGGAGTTACATTTTGCTCAATTGAGGAGACACGTGCTTCCTCTATTTATTTGACAACTATGTACATACACGGCAATTTTTGAAGAAAAAAAAAAGTCATTTATAATTTACTTTGGAATAACCCAACATTGTAGTGAGTATAACAGCTTTCCTGTTTAAATACATTCAACCCAATTGTTTCATGAAAAATGCTGAAATGTTTCGAGATCGGGAGTTTCGGAGTGAAGCGTTTCTGTACTACACAACAAAAACACTGATTCAAACACTGATGACATCTATGAAACAGACCAGAAGCAAGGAATTAAGGAGTTAAATTTTGCTCAATTGAGGAGACACGTGCTTCCTCTATTTATTTGACAACTATGTCCATACACGGCAATTTTTGAAAAAAAAAAAGAAGTCATATATATCTTACTTTGGAATAACCCAACATTGTAGTGAGCATAACAGCTTTCCTGTTTAAATACATTCAACCCAATTGTTTCATGAAAAATGCTGAAATCTTTCGAGATCGGGAGCTTTGGAGTGAAGCGTTTCTGTACTACACACTAAAAACACTGATTCAAACACTGATGACATCTATGAAACAGACCAGAAACAAGGAATTAAGGAGGTAAGTTTTGCTCAATTGAGGAGACACGTTTCTTTTGGGCTGTACTCTCATTACAGATCCCAAAAAATGTTCTGTAAGTCCAGCCCACGTGCTTCCTCTATTTATTTGACAACTATGTACATACACGGCAATTTTTGATGAAAGAAAAAAATCATTTACATCGTACTTTGGAATAACCCAACATTGTAGTGAGCATAAGAACTTTCCTGTTTAGATACATTCAACCCAATTGTTTCATGAAAAATGCTGAAATGTTTCGAGATCGGGAGCTTCGGAGTGAAGCGTTTCTGTACTACACACTAAAAACACTGATTCAAACACTGATGACATCTATGAAACAGACCAGAAGCAATGAATTAAGGAGTTACATTTTGCTCAATTGAGGAGACACGTGCTTCCTCTATTTATTTCACAACTATGTCCATACACGGCAATTTTTGAAAAATAAAATAAAATAAAAAAGTCACTTATAATTTACTTTGGAATAACCCAACATTGTAGTGAGCATAAGAACTTTCCTGTTTAAATACATTCAACCCAATTGTTTCATGAAAAATGCTGAAATGTTTCGAGATCGGGAGTTTCGGAGTGAAAAGTTTCGGTACTACACACTAAAAACACTGATTAAAACACTGATGACATCCATGAAACAGACCAGAAGCAAGAAATTGAGGAGTTAAATTTGCTCAATTGAGGAGACACATGCTTCCTCTATTTATTTGACAACTATGTCCATACACGGCAATTTTTGGGGAAAAAAAAAAAAAAGTCATTTATATCTTACTTTAGAATAACCCAACATTGTAGTGAGCATAACAGCTTTCCTGTTTAAATACATTCAACCCAATTGTTTCATGAAAAATGCTGAAATCTTTCGAGATCGGGAGCTTCGGAGTGAAGCGTTTCGGTACTACACACTAAAAACACTGATTCAAACACTGATGACGTCTATGAAACAGACCAGAAGCAAGGAATTAAGGAGTTACATTTTGCTCAATTGAGGAGACACTTGCTTCTTCTATTTATTTGACAACTATGTACATACACGGCAATTAAAAAAATAAAAAAAAGTAATTTATATCTTACTTTGGAATAACCCAACATTGTAGTCAGCATAAGAACTTTCCTGTTTAAATACATTCAACCCAATTGTTTCATGAAAAATGCTGAAATCTTTCGAGATCGGGAGCTTCGGAGTGAAGCGTTTCGGTACTACACACTAAAAACACTGATTCAAACACTGATGACATCTATGAAACAGACCAGAAGCAAGGAATTAAGGAGTTACATTTTGCTAAATTGAGGAGACATGTTTTTTGGGCTGTACTCTCATTACAGATCCCAAAAAATGTTCTTTAAGTCCAGCTCACGTGCTTCCTCTATTTATTTGGGAGGTCCCTGGTTACGTCACTGAAACTGTCGCTGTGGGAAAAGGGGTAATCTCGACAGCTCCAGTTTGACAAAATATATGATTATACAAGAAATGCAAATGTGTCGACACTGGTGATATCGCCTTGTCTCTGCTCTGGCTGGCTCGCAATCTCTTGGATTGCCAGCTTTGCACAGACAAAGAAAAATACCACTTCAGCATAATTGATAATAACTCTAGCAACGGCCCTTAAGCATAAGAGTTGTGTGATAATATAAATATAATTATTCTAACATTTTTCTTGATAAACCAGTTTATGACTGTCATGATCGGTGTCATGTTTTGTATTTTATGTTAGTTTTTTCACTCTTTGAGTTCCTGTTTGTGCACCTCTGAGTTTGTTTTGGTTGCCAGGTTTGCTCTTTGTGTTCACCTGTCCCTGATTAGCGATTAGTGCTAACCGGGCACTAATCAGAGACATTATTTAAGCTTGCCTTTGCCAGTCAGTCGGCCTGGCGTCATTGTTTGCTACATGCACCTGTCAACGTAAGTTTTCCTTGGCCGTAGTCTATGCTAAGTGTATCTTTAGCGTTAGCTTAGTTTTTGTACTCCTTTGATTTCTTGAGGAATAAATCAGGTTTTTACCTGCACGCTTTGTCCAGAGTAGTCCGCCTGCATTTAGGGAGAACGAACCACGCAGTAAGCTGCGAAAACCCCGACGTGACAATGAGTTGCGAGCGTCGGGTTAAATTGTTATTTTTCTTAAAAGCAATCAATTTTTGGGGTTATAAGGGTATTATTTTAACTCAATTTCTGGGTTTGTAAAACTATGAACCATTTTGGGTTGTTTTTCAATGAATAACGCATTTTTTTTTTCAAATTAAAAAGGTACTTTTTTCTTGAAGGGAATTTTACTAAGGATTCATCTCATTATTTCTATTATTTACAATCACATATCTTATTTACATGAAAATATTGAGCATGCTGTATAGAACTACTATTGTCATGATCTGCTGCCCGGATTATTTTTGTTTAGTTTTGGACTCCATCAGTTCCTGTTTTGAGCACCTCTGGGTTTGTGTTTTAGTTGCCATGCCTGCAGATTGTTTTCACCTGCCTCTGATTAGTGTTTGGGGCGCTCACCTGCTCTTGGGCACTAATCAGAGAGCTACTTATTCCTTGCTTTTCGCCACACTCATTCTAACTTTCTACTACTAATTTGATTCCTGAGCTAAGCTTTGTCTTTTTGTTTGCCTGTTTTTACATGCCAAGTTTTTCTTGTTCGCTATTCCGTTAGCTTCCTGTGCTATCGGGTGTTTGGTTAGTTTGTTTGTTTGTATCCCGCATGATTTATGGACAATAAATATTTCCTTACCTGCATCTTGCATCCGAAGTCCCGTCTGCATCCTGGGAGAACAAGCCACACAGTAAAATGCGACTCCGCCGTAACAACTATGTCCATACATGGCAATTTTTGTAAAAAACAAAACAAAAAAAAGTCACTCATATCTTACTTTTGAGTTTGTTTTATTGGAATATAAATGATTTTGATCAGTAGTTGGGTAGGAGTAGGACAAACCAGCAGTAACCAATTATTGGGTTAAGGAACCCTATAGTTGGGTTTGGAATAACCCAACATTGTAGTGAGCTCAGATTTTCTGTTTGAATAAATTCAACCTAATTGTTGAGTATTAAACTCTGCGATTGTTCAGATATCGACCACTTTTTTTGGACTCTGGGAATCATTGATAAACCGGAGTTCTTTGAACACAGATTTCTTGCCGGTTCAATAAAATCGGCAAGCTAGGATGGAGCTACAAAACCTCTTACAGAAACCATATTAAAACCAAAAATTATATTTTTTTCTCATATTTTTCCATTTTCATGCATTTATGAAACAGCTCCAAGGAGCCACTAGGGTGGAGCTAAAGAACCACATGTGGCTCGAAAGCCGCGCTTTGGGAGTTAGTGTCCACTTTAATGAACTGAGAACAAACGTCCACTGGAGTGGACACCGGCTGGCAGGAGGGCGTGTCAAACAATCAAAACTGCCCGATAAAATCTTTGTAAAGTTTTGCAGCTCACGTGTTGGATCTCATCAGCTGAGCGCTGCAGACGTACCTAAAGAAGTAGTCCGTCCATGCAGACATCAAGCAGATTATTGGTCCATATTTCCTGAGCGTCTTGTCGCCATGGGGTCAGCAGGAGCCAAGGCGGCAAAAGTTTTTCAAGAGGATTACCGGCAGACTTTGTCAAACAAGCCCGCGGGAGGAGGAAATCACTTTGGCTAATCCGGCGCTCTGATGTCGTCCTCACAAAAAAGTCCCTTTCATCAGCAATAATTGGACATCGAGCTGACGACCGCCATTGTGTTGCAGTCATTTCATCTGCCCTCAGCTTTTTTGACTTTCAAAGTGGAGACCAAACCCGTCCCGGTCTCGGTTCCGGGTCAGCTGTTGGATGGCTGTGTCGGAGTTAGGGTAGCTTAACCCTCCCTTGGAAAAACGGAACTGTCTGGAATTTGGAGACAAACCTACAGTTTGTATAAGAAATCCGAGAATTTCATTGAAATTTAGCTATAAATATACTCCTCCACCATTAACCCCGCAATTGGGAGGTCTCAAGGTTGGCAAGTATGCATAGGCAAATAAAAGCTTTGGCTTCAGCCTACCGTATTTCCTGTAGTATGCGCCTGCCTAGAATTACTACCGGGTCAAACTCGTTTCGCAAAATAATTAGCGCATGCTTAGCATTACTGCTGGCTCAGGATTAACGCCGGGTTAAACTCGTTTCGCAAAATATTATTCTTTTTAGCGCTTGTCTAGAATTTCACCAAATAATCAGCATATGACTAGAATTTCCACCGGGTCAAACTCGTCACGTCACGAGTAACACTCACCTGTCATCATTTTCAAATCGGAGGTGGGTGATTTCAATCATTTGATATCTCATAAAGAGAAGAAGATTAAGAGTTATTCAGTAGGATTTAAGGTCCAAGCTATTGAATATGCTAAAAAGAAGAGTAAGCAACTATGTTTTATTGATATACCGTAGCTGCGTGTGTCAAATATGAGTCATTAAATGACTCCCGCCTCCTGGTGGTAGAGGGTGCTAGTGATCCTTCTTGCGACTACTCGGCGGCTGAAGAAGTGACAACAAGCAGCAAGAGTGAGCAGCGATCCTTTATTTGTTCCTCTCGCTTGCACTTTTAACATGGAGGATTACATATCTAAAATAAAACTGTTTTCTAAACTGGACTGTCAATCGAAGCAGGAGGTAATAAAGGAAGATCTCCATCGAGACAGAGAGACTTTTAAAACTGAAGAAAGATAAGGGAGACTTCTATAAACAAGTTATCGATGGTTGGTAGAGTGGCCGTGCCAGCAACTTGAGGGTTGCAGGTTCAATTCCCGCTTCCGCCATCCTAGTCACTGCTGTTGTGTCCTTGGGCAAGACACTTTACCCACCTGCTCCCAGTGCCACCCACACTGGTTTAAATGTAACTTAGATATTGGGTTTCACTATGTAAAGCGCTTTGAGTCACCAGAGAAAAGCGCTATATAAATATAATTCACACTTCACGCTTTTGAACAGAAGGAACTGCGCACAGACTTCATTTATAAGTAAAGGTAAGACCATAATACCACTTTTTTTTTTATCAAATGTGCTTTTCCATCCATCCATCCATCATCTTCCGCTTATCCGAGGTCGGGTCGCGGGGGCAGCAGCCTAAGCAGGGAAGCCCAGACTTCCCTCTCCCCAGCCACTTCGTCTAGCTCTTCCCGGGGGATCCCGAGGCGTTCCCAGGCCAGCCGGGAGACATAGTCTTCCCAACGTGTCCTGGGTCTTCCCCGTGGCCTCCTACCAGCTGGACGTGCCCTAAACACCTCCCTAGGGAGGCGTTCGGGTGGCATCCTGACCAGATGCCCGAACCACCTCATCTGGCTCCTCTCGATGTGGAGGAGCAGCGGCTTTACTTTGAGTTCCTCCCGGATGGCAGAGCTTCTCACCCTATCTCTAAGGGAGAGACCCACCACACGGCGGAGGAAACTCATTTGGGCCGCTTGTACCCGTGATCTTATCCTTTCGGTCATGACCCAAAGCTCATGACCATATGTGAGGATGGGAACGTAGATCGACCGGTAAATTGAGAGCTTTGCCTTCCGGCTCAGCTCCTTCTTCACCACAACGGATCGGTACAACGTCCGCATTACTGAAGACGCCGCACCGATCCGCCTGTCGATCTCACGATCCACTCTTCCCCCACACGTGAACAAGACTCCTAGGTACTTGAACTCCTCCACTTGGGGCAGGGTCTCCTCCCCAACCCTGAGATGGCACTCCACCCTTTTCCGGGCGAGAACCATGGACTCAGACTTGGAGGTGCTGATTCTCATTCCGGTCGCTTCACACTCGGCTGCGAACCGATCCAGTGAGAGCTGAAGATCCCGGCCAGATGAAGCCATCAGGACTACATCATCTGCAAAAAGCAGAGACCTAATCCCGTGGCCACCAAACCGGAACCCCTCAACGCCTTGACTGCGCCAGAAATTCTGTCCATAAAAGTTATGAACAGAATGGGTGACAAAGGACAGCCTTGGCGGAGTCCAACCCTCACTGGAAATGTGTCCGACTTACTGCCGGCAATGCGGACCAAGCTCTGACACTGATCATACAGGGAGCGGACCGCCACAATAAGACAGTCCGATACCCCATACTCTCTGAGCACTCCCCACAGGACTTCCCGAGGGACACGGTCCAATGCCTTCTCCAAGTCCACAAAGCACATGTAGACTGGTTGGGCAAACTCCCATGCACCCTCAAGAACTTGCTTTTCATGAGTCTTATTCACAAGTGGGGGAAGAGTGGATCGTGAGACCGACAGGCGGATCGGTGCGGCGTCTTCAGTAATGCGGACGTTGTACCGATCCGTTGTGATGAAGAAGGAGCTGAGCCGGAAGGCAAAGCTCTCAATTTACCGGTCGATCTACGTTCTCATCCCCACCTATGGTCATGAGCTTTGGGTCATGACCGAAAGGACAAGATCACGGGTACAAGCGGCCCAAATGAGTTCCGGTCTCTCCCTTAGAGATAGGGTGAGAAGCTCTGCCATCCGGGAGGAACTCAAAGTAAAGCCGCTGCTCCTTCACATCGAGAGGAGCCAGATGAGGTGGTTCGGGCATCTGGTCAGGATGCCACCCGAACGGTGTTTAGGGCACGTCCAACCGGTTAGAGGCCACGGGGAAGACCCAGGACACGTTGGGAAGACTATGTCTCCCGGCTGGCCTGGGAACGCCTCAGGATCCCCCGGGAAGAGCTAGACGAAGTGGCTGGGGAGAGGGAAGTCTGGGTTTCCCTGCTTAGGCTGTTGCCCCCGCGACCCGACCTCGGATAAGCGGAAGAAGATGGATGGATGGATGGATCCTTACATCACACTCAAATTTACAAGTGCAGGCTTAAATTTACCGCATGTCTTTGGTAAGCGCCGTAGTTAGAAGAGGTTTTAAATTAATTAGCGCCCCGGCGGCAATTCAAGGAAATACGGTATTCCTTTTTCGCAAATGTGTACGATTGTTAAATATGTGTAATCTGTACTGTTATGCTGATCACACAAAATGGTTGAATATATCACCGAAATTAACTTGTTTTCGTAGACAAATGTGGAAAAGAGTAAAGATAGCACAATAGGAATCTGCTTGGAATTCAGTCATAATCTCAGTAAATCTTTTCTGATGAGGATTGACATTCCGGAGTCTCCGACACCGCACTTACCCTCCACTTGCTTCCCCACGCGCGTGTTCGGCAACTGTTTAAAAATAACGAGCGTTTTGTTCAGCGATGGAACGTCGCCGTTCACAGGGAACTGCCGCACGTTTAGCCGGACTCTGAGCGGTGATTGGCAGCCACAAACACCTCCGTACATAAACATTGTTTCAAAGCCAGGAAGGAGGCTCGTTTGCATTCACAAGACGCCCGTTGACGATTTCCCAGCTGCTCGTGGCAGGAGATAATGATCCCGGCTGACAGATCTGCCGCCATTACTAGCTATTGTTGCATGTAAACAGGAGCCTTTTCTGAGCGGTAACTGGGGGGGGGAAAGTTAGGCGTTTTGTTTAGAGAAAGTTGGGGAAGATGACAGTGATGTGGTTTTTATTTTTCAATGCCTGGACCTCCTCTGACAGCTGCAGAGGTTGAATAGCAGTTTTTGTTCGGCTTTAAAGTTTGGAATGTGTTTTTTTTAGCTAAAGTAACCCTCCCGAAAACAGAAGAAATAACCGAAAAAAAATTAATTGGTGGAAAGAACCTCGACTTCACTCATTGAAAAATGTTGCTGTCTGTTTTTGTAATGCAAACACATGATTTCAATGGTTGGAGTTTGCTGCATTGATCGCAGGGGTCCTCTAGAACAGATGTAAATTGTCCTTGGGCTATACTGCGGGAGCCAGATGGCGGATTGCAGTGGTAGGTCCACACCACGTATGTTACGCCGGTTTGGCATCGTGGTACCGGGTTCGATTCCCTTGAGGATGCGTCAAACGAGGAACACAACAAAGGTAAGATCTAACAAATTTATTAACAAAAAGTGAGCTCTGAACAAAAACACTGGAGCTAATAAAAAGGGAAACAAAAGACGCTAGCGTGAAAGCTAGGAAATATAAAGAACTAAGATTTGGCACGATGGCACAAAAAATGAAAACAAAGATGATTAGCATGTGAGCTAAAGATGACAACAAAGTGGCTGAGCTAATGAGCTAGCGAGAAAAAACATACCTGACGTTACTTGTTGCATGTGAGCAAATTAGAGTCCCAGAAAGAATAAACAGAAGAGGCTGGCTTATAAAGGGAAGGTAATTAGCAGTGAACAGGTGTGCAGGAACCGGGAGCTGAAACTAATAAGTAACCATGGTGATGGACTAAACGGGAAATAAACGGATCAGACGGAGAATGAGAACAAAGATGGAAAAATAAACAATAATATTTGAAGATCCGAGTCACGGATCGCAACAACGTAAGCATTATACTTCCGTTTGTCAGGCTTGGACTTGGATTTGGTTTACTGCTTCGATGCTAAGAGGATACGGGACGAGCCAAACGAGAGTGTAAGTACATGCTTTATTTGAATACTAAATACAAAAATAATCGAACTAAGTGCGCTCACAAAACTTGGCTACAAAAATACAAACAGGAAAACAAAACACCTGCTCGAAGGCATGAAAGACAATAAACTATAAACTTAAACTTGCACAGGGGCAGAACTATGAACAACTAAAACAAAAACACTTACTGTGACCGAAACAAGGGGCATGGATGGCAGGGTGCGTAGCAGGTAATCGTGAAGGCATGAAGCAGAATGCATTTGAATACTAAATAAAAAAATAATCGAACTAAGTGCGCTCACAAAACTTGGCTACAAAAATACAAACAGGAAAACAAAACACCTGCTCGATGGCATGAAAGACGCTAAACTATAAACTTAAACTTGCACTGTGGCAGAACTATGAACGACTAAAACAAAAACACTTACTGTGACCGAAACAAGGGGCATAGATAGCAGGGTGCGTAGCGGGTAATCGTGAAGGCATGAAGCAGAATGAAAATAGCAAAGTTCCCAGAATGATTAACAGAAAGTAAATTACTTAAAGGGGAACATTATCACAATTTCAAAAGGGTTAAAAACAATAAAAATCAGTTCCCAGTGGCTTGTTGTATTTTTTGAAGTTTTTTTCAAAATTTTAGCAGTCTCGGAATATCCCTAAATAAAGCTTTAAAGTGCCTTATTTTGGCTCTCTGTGAAGACACTGGCCATTTCCCTGTGACGTCACACAGTGCTGCCAATGTAAACAAACAATGGGAATACCACAGCAAGATATAGTGACATTAGCTCGGATTCAAACTCGGATTTCAGCCACTTAAGCGATTCAACAGATTACGCATGTATTGAAACAGATGGTTGGAGTAGGAACATATTGAAGAAGAAACTGAAGCTATTGAGCGAATAGCTATTGACGCTATTCATAGCCACAGCATGGCCGAATAGCTGCGTTAGCATCGCCGGTAAAATGTGCGGACCAAACGATCAGGACTTTCGCATCTTTTGACACTGGAGCAACTTAAATCCGTCGATTGGTAAGTGTTTGTTTCGCATTAAATGTGGGTGGAAGGAAATGTAATATAGTTGCAAATGCATCTGCAGGTTATCCATACATCTCTGTGCCATGTCTGCTTTAGCACCGCCGGTAAATGAAGTGAAGTGAATTATATTTATATAGCGCTTTTCTCTAATGAATCAAAGCGCTTTACATAGTGAAACCCAATATCTAAGTTACATTTAAACCAGTGTGGGTGGCACTGGGGGCAGGCGGGTAAAGTGTCTTGCCCAAGGACACAACGGCAGTGACTAGGATGGCGGAAGCGGGAATCGAACCTGCAACCCTCAAGTTGCTGGCACGGCCACTCTACCAACCGAGCTATACCGCCCCAATATACAAATAGCATGTTCGCATTGATTAGCGTAGCATGTTAGCATCAATTAACTGGCAGTCAACATCAACAAAACTCACCTTTGTGATTTCTGTGACTTAATGGTTGCAAATGCATCTGCAGGTTATCCATACATCTCTGTGCCATGTCTGCCTTAGCATCGCCGGTCAAATGTGAAGACACTCTGGTACATTCAATGGGGGTCTGGCGGCAGATTTCTTGCCAGTGGTGCAACTTGAATCCCTCCCTGTTAGTGTTGTTACACCCTCCGACAACACACCGTCGAGGCATGATGTCTCCAAGGTTCCAAAAATTAGTCAAAAAAACGGAAAATAACAGAGCTGAGACCCGATGTTTTTAATGTGTTGAAAATGAAAATGGTGGGTGTGATACCTCGGCGACGTCACGTTCTGACGTCATCGCCTCCAGAGCCATAAACAGAAAGGCATTTAATTCGCCAAAATTCACCCATTTAGAGTTCGGAAATCGGTTAAAAAAATATGGTCTTTTTTCTGCACCATCAAGGTGTATATTGACGCTTACATAGGTCTGGTGATAATGTCCCCTTTAAAACCTGGCTGTGGTAACAGAAAACAGGTGTGAGAGGCTGAGGGTCGGGGCGCGACTTAAGGGGACCAGGTGGAAACTAATAGGTTGGCATGGAAACAAACAAAACCAGGAAGTGCAAAACGTGACTGAATGTCCAAAATCAAAACATAACGTGACAAAACAAAACATGATCCATAGGTGTGACACCGGTACAATCCTTAAAAGGCTAAAAAAAAAAAAAATGCATCCATATATGTGCATATTATTTATTTATTTAAATTAATATATATATATATATATATATATATATATATATATATATATGGTAACACTTTATTATGGGGAACATATTCTAAGTAACAAAGACTTAATTAAGACTTATTTGGACACTAGGGGTACATTTTGTAAGTAACAAAGACTTAATTTAGAGTTATTTGGTTAGGGTTAGAGTTAGGGTTGGAAGGTTAGGGTAGTAGTATAATAAGGCCATGCAAAATAATGCATTAATAAGTACTTAATAATGACTAATTAAAAGCAACAAATTAATGGTGAATATGTTCTCCATACTAAAGTGTTACCATATATATATATATATATATATATGTTTGGGTTAGAGGGTTACGTTTAGGGTAGTAGTATAATAAGGGGATTCAAAATAATTCATTAATAAGTACTTACTAATGACTAATTAAGAGCCAATATGTTACTAATTTGTATGTTAATAACCAACTTATTAATGGTGAATATGTTCCCCATACTAAACTGTTGATATATGTATATATATATATATATATATATATATATATATATATATATATATATATATATATATATATATATATATATATATATATATACATAGGGTTAGGGTTACCGTTGGGGTTACGGTTAAGTTTCGGGGGCTAGAGTTAGGGTTAGGGTTGTTGAATAATAAGGCCATGCAAAATAAGGCATTTATAAGTGAAGTGAAGTGAATTATATTTATATAGCGCTTTTCTCTAGTGACTCAAAGCACTTTACATAGTGAAACCCAATATCCAAGTTGCATTTAAACCAGTGTGGGTGGCACTGGGAGCAAGTGGGTAAAGTGTCTTGCCCAAGGACACAACGGCTGTGACTAGGATGGCGGAAGCGGGAATCGAACCTGCAACCCTCAAGTTGCTGGCACAGCCACTCTACCAACCGAGCTATACCGTCCCTTAATAAAGATTAATTAAGGGACGATATGTTACTAATTTGCATGTTAATAAGCAACTAATTAATGGTGAATATGTTCCCCATACTAAAGTGTTACCATATATATATATATATATATATATATATATATATATATATATATATATATATATATATATATATATATATGTATATGTATATATATAAATATATGTATATGTATATATATAAATATGTATATATGTGTATATATAAATATGTATATATGTATATATATAAATATATATATATGTATATATATATATATATATATATATATATATATATATATATATATATATATAGATATATATAGATATATATATATATATAAAATCTCCTGATGATTGAGGGAACCCCTCATGAAATATATATATGTATATATATATATCCATCCATTTCTACCGCTTATTTCCTTTTGGGGTCGCGGGAGGCGCTGGCACCTATCTCAGCTACAATCGAGCGGAAAGCAGGGTACACCCTGGACAAGTCGCCACCTCACCGCAGGGCCAACACAGATAGACAGACAACATTCACACATTAGGGCCAATTTAATGTTGCCAATCAACCTATCCCCATAGACAGGTATAGGGTTAGTGTTAGAGGGTCAGGGTTACGGTGGGGGTTGAGGTTAGGGGGCCAGAGTTAGGGTTAGAGGGTTTGGGTTAGGGTTAGGGTTGTTGAATAATAAGGCCATGCAAAATAAGGCATTAATAAGTACTTAATAATGACTTATTATGAGACAATATATTACTAATTTGCATTTTAATAAGCAACTAATTAATAGTGAATGTGTTCCCCGTACTAAAGTGTTACCATCATACATATTTAGGATTAGATTCAACACTTAGTGCTCACATTAAGATTTACATTTAAAATGTAGATATAACATGTGGGTTTCGATGTAACATTTAGATTTAGATTTTACATTTAGGTTTAGATTTCACATTTAGTGCTCACATTCAAACTTCAGATTTACTTTTAAGATTTATATTTGGATTTAACATTTGGGTTCAGACTTAACATTTAGGTTTAGATTTAATATTTAGATTTAGAAGCAAAGTGGAAATGCTCTTTTTTAAATGTTCACTGTCATTATGAAAGACACAAACAATACTTCATCTACATTTTGTGACTTGAATATTAAGAAAGTATTAGTGATGTTGTTATTATAATGGCTAACGCAGAAAACTGTTTATAGCGGCAACGTATGTTTACGTCATCCAGTGGGCTGCTGCTTCCTCGCTTCCCTGCTCCATATAAGTTTATAGTAGATCATAAATCCTGGCTCTTACCTGGGAAGTTGATGGCTGAGAATATAATCTGTCAAACTGGGACACTTTGACCGACATATATGACCTGGAACTGGCGAGGACGAAATGAAAAGTGCTTGTTGCCAGAATTGAACGGCTCCAATAGGGTTCATTGTAAGCGGACTTTTGATTAATTGTTTTTGATATTTACAATCATTTTTTTTTAAATCCATCCATCGGTCATGTCTTTCATAAAGATTGTGAAGGATAGGAAAAATTCCAAAAAGTGCAGTTGCCCTTTAATGTTTAGGTTTACAATTAAGATTCAGATTTAGGTTTAACAGTTAGATTTAGATCTAAGATATTGACTTGGTTTCAACATTTATATTTCGATTACAGCTTTAGAGTTAACAAGTACGTTTAAATTCAGCTTTAAAATATATATTTAAAATTTAAGTTTAGACTCAAAATTTAGATTAAAAATTAACATTTAGTTTTAGTCAGGTTCGTCCCTGACAGTTTGGTTGTGTTTTCGTTTTTCCTCTGCATGTGTCTTTGTTTCCTGTCTTTATTTCCGGCCAGCGCTCTTATTTTGTCTGTTTCCTGTGTTTCATCCCTGAGTGCTGTGTCCCTTCAGCTGTGGCTGATTGGCACCTGGCCACACCTGGTGTCAATCAGCCAGCTGCTAATTTAACCTGCCTTCCCATCCAGTCTGTGCTGGATTATTGTCGTTGCTACCTGTTGTGTCGTGTCAATGCAGCGTTGCGGTCAGCTATATTTGGTAGCGGTTTGTAGCTTACTGTCTTTTGTTCCTTGCTTCCAAGTTTGTTTGTCCATAGCCAAGTTTTTTATCGGCCTCATGCGCACTTTTTGTTGTACCCTTTGTTTGGTTTTGTTTTCGTGTTAAAGATTAAATGATGTTTTCTCACTCCATGCCTGCCTCCTTCTCTGCCTGCCACCAACAAACTTTGACTGGTTTAGATTTAAAGTTAACACTTAGGTTCAGATTCAAGATTTAAGATTTAGGTTTAACAGTTCAACATATATTTAGATTCAACATTTATATTTTGATTACAACTTTAGACTTAACACTTACGTTTAAATTTAGCTTTAAAATTTTAGATTTAAAATTTAAGTTTTGATTCAAGATTTAGATTCAAAATTAACATTTAGGTTTAGATTTAAAGTTATCACTTAGGTTCAGATGCAATATTTAGATTTAGGTTTAACAGTTAGATAGAACATTTCGATTTGGATTTAGATTTAACATACATATTTAGATTCAACATTTTGCTTTAGATTCAACATTTATACTAAACATTTCTATTTCAAATACAACTTTAGACTTAACGATTACATTTGAATTCAGCTTTAAAATTTTTGATTTAACATTTAAGTTTAGATTCAAGATTTAGATTTAGGTTTAACAGTTAGATTTAAAATTTCGATTTGGGTTTTGATTTAACATACATATTTAGATTCAACATTTTGATTTAGATTAAACCTATATTTAGTTTTAACATTTAGATTTCAATTACAGCTCTAGAGTTAACAATTACGTTTAAATTTAGCTTTAAAATTTAGATTTAAAGGCCTACTGAAATGAGATGTTCTTATTTAAACGGGGATAGCAGGTCCATTCTATGTGTCATACTTGATAATTTCGCCATATTGCCATATTTTTGCTGAAAGGATTTAGTAGAGAACATCCATGATAAAGTTCTCAACTTTCGGTGCTGAGAGAAAAGCCCTGCCTGTACCGCAAGTAGCAGACGATGATGTCACAAGTGTGAGGGCTCCTCACATCCTCACATTGTTTATAATAGGAGCCTCCAACAAAAAGTGCTATTCGGACAGAGAAAACGACAATTTCCCCATCAATTTGAGCGACGATGAAAGATTCGTGTTTGAGGATATTGATAGCGACGGACTAGAGAGAAAAAAAAAAAAAAAATCAAGTCAAACAAAACTAAATGCGATTGCATTGGGACGGATTCAGGTGTTTTTAGACACATTTACTAGGATAATTCTGGGAAATCTCTTATCTGATTATTGTGTTTGATAGTACCTGATAGTCGGAGGGGTGTGTCCACAGGTGTGTTGAGGCCAGTGTCTGATGGAAATCGACGGCAGCTGTATGGACGGCACCAGCTCAGCTAATCTCCGGTAAGAGGCGACTTTTTACCACAATTTTCTCATCGAAAACTGCTGGTTGACATTTGGTCGGGATCCATGTTCGCCTGACCGCTCTGATTCATAGGAAAGTTTCACCTCCTGGAATTTTAAACAAGGAATCACCGTGTGTTTGTGTGGCTAAAGGCTAAAGCTTCCCACCTTCATCTTTCTACTTTGACTTCTCCAATATTAATTGAACAAATTGCAAAAAAAATTCAGCAACACAGTTCTCCAAAAAACTGTATAATTATGCCGTTAAAGCAGACGACTTTTAGCTGTGTGTGTGTGCAGCGCTCATACTTCCTAAAAACCCGTGACGTCTTGCGTACACGTCATCATTACACGACGTTTTCAAGAAGAAACTCCCGGGAAATTTAAAATTGCAATTTAGTAAACTAAAACTCTCGTCAAGACCAGGTGTGCTGATGAGTGATTTCCAGCAGCCTTGTGGCTGCGTGGGCGTGCTGCGCTCAGCACGAGCAGGGGCGTGTCCGAGCGGGCAGCCAGAGGAGGAACAGTGACACTCAGATGCAGCAGGGAAGCGGGTTCGAATCCGCGCCGTGACAGAGCTAAACGTGAGAAAAGTGATCGAAATGTGAGAAATATATCTGCTTGAAGAATGTGACTGAATGTTGACATCCGGCAGCCCATAATTGAATCGTTACAAAAAGTGCAATGCTGCGTCACTTCCATCCATCGCTATCTTCTTTTTTTTTTTTTCCTTTTCCCAAACATCGCCACCTCGCCAATCGACAGCAGGATTGATTTCCTGATTAATGCCGCCGCCCACCTACTTGCATCCAGGCCTGCAGACATCATTTCCTGGTGAGCCTGATCAATATTTGCAGCAACATGAATGAATGTTGGGGAGAAAAGTAAGTTTGTTTAGTCAGGGAGCACTGAGGCTGAAACACTGATGATGGCTATTTTTATTTTATTATTGTACTTAGTTGTGGACATCGAGTTGTGCATTCAAAATAGTTATTTGCTTTTCCTTCAATCCACTCAAATAATCTCCTCTGATGATCAGCCTTCATCTTATTCAACGAGCATCATGTTTATTTTATTTTTTCTGTGCTCGATTTGCTGCTTCATGCTTTAAAT
Organism: Nerophis ophidion; assembly: GCF_033978795.1. Classification (NCBI taxonomy): domain Eukaryota; kingdom Metazoa; phylum Chordata; class Actinopteri; order Syngnathiformes; family Syngnathidae; genus Nerophis; species Nerophis ophidion. Next base: position 47,786,762 of record NC_084624.1, read on the forward strand.
GCAGAACAACTCTGTCGTCCATTTAACTTTTATTTTTTTTAATCAAACAGACTGAGACGTTCTCCTGCTGGCCCCACTATGGAATGGACTCTCACTATTATGTTAGATCCACTATGGACTGGACTCTCACTATTATGTTAGATCCACTATGGACTGGACTCTCACTATTATGTTGGATCCACTATGGACTGGACTCTCACTATTATGTTGGATCCACTATGGACTGGACTCTCACTTTTATGTTAGATCCACTATGGACTGGACTCTCACTATTATGTTGGATCCACTATGGACTGGACTCTCACTATTATGTTAGATCCACTATGGACTGGACTCTCGCTATTATGTTAGATCCACTACGGACTGGACTCTCAAACTATTTACTAGATCCACTATGGACTGGACTCTCACTATTATGTTAGATCCACTATGGACTGGACTCTCACACTATTATGTTAGATCCACTATGGACTGGACTCTCACTATTATGTTAGATCCACTATGGACTGTCACTATTATGTTAGATCCACTATGGACTGGACTCTCACTATTATGTTAGATCCACTATGGACTGGACTCTCACTATTATGTTAGATCCACTATGGACTGGACTCTCACTATTATGTTGGATCCACTATGGACTGGACTCTCACTATTATGTTGGATCCACTATGGACTGGACTCTCACTTTTATGTTGGATCCACTATGGACTGGACTCTCACTATTATGTTGGATCCACTATGGACTGGACTCTCACTATTATGTTAGATCCACTATGGACTGGACTCTCGCTATTATGTTAGATCCACTACGGACTGGACTCTCAAACTATTTACTAGATCCACTATGGACTGGACTCTCACTATTATGGTAGATCCTCTATAGACTGGACTCTCACTATTATGTTAGATCCACTATGGACTGGACTCTCACTATTATGTTAGATCCACTATGGACTGGACTCTCACTATTATGTTAGATCCACTATGGACTGGACTCTCACTATTATGTTACATCCACTATGGACTGGATCTAACCCTCACCTTCCAGGGGGTGATCAAGGGTGATGGGTCAAATGCAGGGAATAATTTCGCCACAACTAGTGTGTGTGTGAGACAGTCATTGGTTCTTTAACTTTTTAACTTATTAGTGTTGCTCCTCTGGCTGCTCGCTCGGCTCACGCTGAGCGCAGCACACCCACGCAGCGACAAGCCTGCACCCCATCGCCAATCTCCTCACCTGGAATTGATGAGAGCGGGCTGGATAAAAGTCCAGTGGACCAAGGATCGAGTCTTCTCCTTCGAGATCGTCTTTTGTTCCCCCCCCCTGTGTTTTTGGACTGTCTTCCTCGATTCCCGACTCTCGCCTGAACACGGATCTAGCCTCTCCTCTCCTGCCCGGGATGTTCATCTGCCTGCCCCTCAGACTGCCTTGTTCCTTCGCTCTCTACAACAATTAGTAACACACAGACTTCAGTTAATTTCCACACTTAGTCTTACACCATACACTCTTGAGTTTTTGTCACACTTCATTTCCTTGGTTTATTCGTTAGTATTGTTTAGTATTCTTATTATATATATATTTATCATATATATATATAATAAATTATAGCACACACCCCCTGGTGTCCGTTTTCCGTCACTTCTCTTAGTAAACCATAACAATAAGTTCAATCATAGTGACAATGATGTCTGTTAAGTTCATCTAACATAATAGTTGATAAATAACTAATATTTAATGCATAATTAGTGAATAGTACACAATTGACCAGCAATAATAAGGCTAATTTGTCTTCAACACCAAAACCTTTCCACAGCGTAAGCGTGGCAGGGAAATAGTTGAGTGTGACAGTCAGTCATGTGCAAAGAGACAGACTACAAGCTCCAACCGACTCCTACGTCAGAGCACGGAAGAAAACAGAAAAGGGAAGTCGCTTCATTGCTGGACTGCTGACCTCTCTCTCTTTCTCCCTCTCTCTCTATCTCTGTGTTTCGCACGTCTTTTACATGATGAGCGCCGATAAAATATGCAGGAGCCCATCGTCTAATTTTAGCTTCCGGCTCCTCTATCAGCACTTTGAAAGTTTGGGGCTTTAAAAATAACTGTTCACCTTCGTCAAAATTGGTGGTTAGTTGTTTGAATCCTCATCTATAATCAATCAATCAATGTTTACTTCTACAGCCCTAAATCACAAGTGTCTCAAAGGGCTGCACAAGCCACAACGACATAGAAAGAACTTAACATTTACCTGACTTTAAAAGACATTTGTGGCGCCCCCCGTTCAAAATGTTCAGGCCGGAATTAGGGATCCATCCATCTATCCATCCATCCATCAATCCATCTTCTTCCGCTTATCCGAGGTCGGGTCGCGGGGGCAGCAGCCTAAGCAGGGAAGCTCATACTTTCCTCTCCCCAGCCATTTTGTACAGCTCCTCCCGGGGGATCCCGAGGCGTTCCCAGGCCAGCCGGGAGACATAGTCTTTCCCAACGTGTCCTGGGTCTTCCCCGTGGCCTCCTACCGGTCGGACGTGCCTGAGATACGAGCCCGAGGGATCCTGACAAGATGCCCGAACCAGCCTCATCTGGCTCCTCTCGATGTGGAGGAGCAGAATTAGGGATGTAACGGTAAATGGTGCGCAATCCCTCATGCCTTCGGCTGCGACCTCGGCTGACACCTCCGCTGGAAGCGCGGCCACGGGCCGGCAAAGCTTCAGGCAATCAGTAATCAGCGCACCTGGTACAATTAAGGACAGGCAACATACAGACAAGCGGACCTACTTCATACTTCACTCCCGTAGTAAGCATCTCTGTGGGAGGAGGTTGTGATCAGCGCACTACAGGAACAAAAGGTCACCGCCTCAGTCAATGGTGTTGAGGGCGGAGCACCATCGACGAGGGGCCGGGCATGTGCGGGACGGCGAGACGCAGCTTGCAAGTGATTAGATTTCGCAGGTGGTACGCATTAATCTAATCAGTTGTTATATTTAACAGTGAGCGGCCAGCGGAGGAGGTGGTGGGAGAAACTGGAGACAGACATCTGCAAAGATTGTACTGAAAATACAGTACATCACATGCTTATTAAAGGCTTAGTTAAACGGCACAACTGACTCCTGGCGTGATATCCGGGGAACGGGACTACCTCCCCCGATCCTCGACCCCTGCTCGGACACGGACCTTGTTTGCTTCTCTCCAGCCCCCGACCGCTTTCCTGCCCACGGACTGCTGTTTCGCCTGTCCCCTTTTGGTCTGACGAAAGATTCATCCAACATGCACTTACAACAAACTTTGGCAACATTCACACATCGTTTTGCACCCTATCCCTTAGAGTAGTAGCATACACATCCCACCTACTCATTAAGTTCAATAAATTTATTCAACTGATTCCTGCGGGGGTGTCGTCTCCTTCCTCCGCCGTACGTAACAATAATGATAAATGGTAAAACTCCGGATGGTTAGTAATAGCGTTTCATTTTTTAATCAGCAAAAAACCCTTTTTATTAATGAATTTTAGGCGAAATTCCTCACTTCGTGGAAAGGCAGCAACACCCGCACCTCCGAAGATGGCGCATGCGCACACGGACAACACACGGACCTCGCTCTTGAGACGTTGTCCCCATGTTTTAACACATTTTCACTGTTTGTGTGCAATGCTTCAGTCGTATATAAAAGTTTCACTTATTTCCTCACATTACTTAATTCCAGTTAGAAGTTTGCCACAAAACCCGCTGCGTTGGACGTCAACCTAATCACGTGACAAGTTATTTCCATTCAAGCGTGCTTTACTTCTCACCATTAGAACGACGTCGTGCCCGGCGGCCATTTATCTTCCCTGACGTTTTGTCAGGTTTAAACACTGATGACATCTATTAAACAGACAAGAAGCAAGGCATCATGCAGAGACAATTTAGCTCATGAGGAGAACGCATGGAGCTGCACACTTAGTCTCAGTCTCGCCCTACGCTCTAAGGCAGTGGTCCCCAACCTTTTTGTAGCTTGGTAATTTGTCCAGCGTCCGGCGGGGTAGTGGGGGGTTAGAGTGGGCGGTGGGAGATTTTTTTTTGTCATGAAAAAGGGAGGTTTTTTTGGGTTGGTGCACTAACTGTAAGTGTATCTTGTGTTTTCTATGTTTATTTAATTTAAAAAAAAAATACAATAAAAAAAAAATAATACAAAATTCTGGGCTTCACGGTGGCAGAGGGGTTAGTGCATCTGCCTCACAATACGAAGGTCCTGCAGTCCTGGGTTCAAATCCAGGCTCGGGATCTTTCTGTGTGGAGTTTGCATGTTCTCCCCGTGAATGCGTGGGTACTCCGGCTTCCTCCCACCTCCAAAGACATGCACCTGGGGATAGGTTGATTGGCAACACTAAAAAATTGGCCCTAGTGTGTGAATGTGAGTGTGAATGTTGTCTGTCTATCTGTGTTGGCCCTGCGGTGAGGTGGCGACTTGTCCAGGGTGTACCCCGCCTTCCGCCCGATTGTAGTTGAGATAGGCGCCAGCGCCCCCCGCGACCCCAAAAGGGAATAAGCGGTAGAAAATGGATGGATGGAATACAAAATTCTTCTGCGGCCCGGTGGTTGGGACCACTGCTCAAAGGAACAGCTCCCGCGTTCCTCTATTTATTCAGGAGTTCCCCAGTCTACATCACTGATGATGCCTCTAAAAGGAGTGGTCACATATATCATGCAAAGCAGGTCCAGTACGCACAATACGTGACGGAATATGCTGGGGCCTTGTGATTTCGCCTTGTCTCTGCTTCGTCTGCGTGCTGTCGTCGTGTTGTCGTTGAGGTCCTTGAAGTCCTTGGCTGTTAGCGGGCCAAAACAAAGATAACATCTGCGGCTGAGGCCACCCTTCCGACAAGAAGTTTTTGTCCTTGCACAGATAGAAAAAGTACAGCTTGATCACAATAGCTAATAACTATAGCAACGGACTTTAAGCATACTAAAGTTGAGTGATAATGTACACATGATTGTTCTAACCGTTGTAAAGCGAGCCTAAATAAAAATAGTGATTCATTGGTGGGATGTAGGGCCCGGTATTCGCTGCAGCCGCTGATGACTTTGAGAGGATAATTAAAGTGGGGCCCAAGTGTTGCCGGGGGATATTTTACATGCAGTAGACGGGATGGGGAAGCAGCCAGAGATATTGATTACTGCTGGGATTACAGCACCAGCAGCATCGCTCTCAGTCCAGCAATGTAATCATCAGCCCTCCACTTGGAATGCGCAGGTGGCCTCACTGGGCATGAAGATGGGGGTTCTGTTCAGGGACGGGGCGTGGGTGTGGACGCAGAACAGATGGATAATGTTTTATTTGCCCCCGTCCTGACCCATTCAAGGCCGGAATTGGGCGACGTGGGGATCACAGAGGTTTTAAACGCTCCTCTGCTCCAGTTAAGAAGACGCCAGGAGAGGATGGTGCTTCAGAGTCGTGGACAAGGACAAGAGTACAAGGCGACCTGGGGAAGAACAAGTATTCCCTTTGCTATCAGCGTCTCTTAAAACTCGTAAAGCGTCTCAACTATTGCGCCGCCTAATACATGTCAGCCATTAGGAGACTGAGGACAAGCTGCTACTGGCAGAACAGCGCCCTCTACCTGACTGTGATCATACAAACCCCGTTTCCATATGAGTTGGGAAATTGTGTTAGATGTAAATATAAACAGAATACAATGATTTGCAAATCCTTTTCAAGCCATATTCAGTTGAATATGCTACAAAGACAACATATTTGATGATCAAACTCATAAACTCGTTTTTTTGCAAATAATAATTAACTTAGAATTTCATGGCTGCAACACGTGCCAAAGTAGTTGGGAAAGGGCATGTTCACCACTGTGTTACATCACCTTTTCTTTTAACAACACTCAATAAACGTTTGGGAACTGAGGAAACTAATTGTTGAAGCTTTGAAAGTGGAATTCTTTCCCATTCTTGTTTTATGTAGAGCTTCAGTCCTTCAACAGTCCGGGGTCTCCGCTGTCGTATTTTATGCTTCATAATGCGCCACACATTTTCCATGGGAGACATGTCTGGACTGCAGGCGGGCCAGGAAAGTACCCGCACTCTTTTACTACAAAGCCATGCTGTTGTAACGTGGCTTGGCATTGTCTTGCTGAAATAAGCAGGGGCGTCCATGAAAAAGACGGCGCTTAGATGGCAGCATATGTTGTTCCAAAACCTGTATGTACCTTTCAGCATTAATGGTGCCTTCACAGATGTGTAAGTTACCCATGCCTTGGGCACTAATGCACCCCCATACCATCACAGATGCTGGCTTTTGAACTTTGCGTCGATAACAGTCTGGATGGTTCGCTTCCCCTTTGGTCCGGATGACACGATGTCAAATATTTCCAAAAACAATTTGAAATGTGGACTCGTCAGACCACAGAATACTTTTCCACTTTGCATCAGTCCATCTTCGAAGATCTTGGGCCCAGAGAAAATCCGGGGGCGTTTCTGGATGTTGTTGATGAATGGCTTTGGCTTTGCATAGTAGAGCTTTAACTTGCACTTACAGATGTGGCAATGAACTATATTTAGCGACAGTGGTTTTCTGAAGTGTTCCTGAGCCCTTGTGGTGATGTCCTTTAAAGATTGATGTTGGTTTTTGATACAGTGCCATCTGAGGGATCGAATGTCATGAACATTCAATGTTGGCTTCCGGCCATGCTGCTTACGTGGAGTGATTTCTCCAGATTCTCTGAACCTTTTGATGATATTATGATATTAAAAGCTGGCGGCGTTTCTGGATGTTGTTGATAAATGGCTTTCGCTTTGCATAGTAGAGCTTTAACTTGCACTTACAGATGTAGCGACAAACTGTATTTAGTGACAGTGCACCTGGGGATAGGTTGATTGGCAACACTAAATTGGCCCCAAGTGTGTGAATGTTAGTGTGAATGTTGTCTGTCTATGAGGTGGTGACTTGTCCAGGGTGTACGCTGCCTCCCGCCCGAGTGCAGCTGAGAAAGGCTCCAGCACCGCCCCGCGACCCCGAAAGGGACAAGGGGTAGAAAATGGATGGCTGGATCAGAAATGAAGGTGCAATAAGTGCACAAATAAGGGAATGCAAGTTTATTTATAGATCACAACTAGGGTGACAAAGGGGTGGAAAGTTTCCCGTAAATGTCTGGAAACTCTCCAGAAACTTTCCGGAAATCTACCACGGGAAGTTAAGCTTGGGAAGTTTGGAAATATTTTTTTATTATTCAAAGTTGGACACCGTCCGTCTTATTCTGTAGAATAAGATGAGAAACTTGTCCGTCCGAATGCAGCTGAGAGAGGCTCCAGCGACCCCAAAAGGGACAAGCGGTAGAAAATGGATGGATGGATGGCTTGTAAAACACTAATGCAATGCCACACACAGATAGAAATAGTCAGCTAAACAATTGGAGTAGTCTTTGAAAATATTTTACCGATGGACAAACAAATAGAAATAGGCTAGGTCAGTGGTTCTTAACCTGGGTTTCGATCGAACCCTACGGGTTTGGTGAGTCTGCCAAAGAGTTTCGGCGGAGCTTCCGGCGTGGAGGTCAAGACACACCCAGGAAACCCCACCAAGAAACTGGTGAGGTTTGGTACCTCCAACAAGGTTGAGAACCACTGGGCTTAAAACATAACGTCCACCGCAAAGGACGCTGTTTCTCGGAACGATATTAATCTTAGTTAAATTAAATTCCTAGGGGACATTTATTTAGTCATGTAAGTCTATTTCAACCTTGGCTTTTTGTGGACCTAAACAAGATTTAGCCCTATTTTGCTCTTTAATATTATTTATTTATTATTATTATGAAGGGAAGAAAATCAAATCAACAAGATCTGCTTTTCGGGGGATTGAATGTTGTGTTTACTAAGGGGAGATGACGGCAGACTGACACCAGAGGAAATAAGTTCAGTAATTTATTATATGTATGGTCAATGTACATGTAATAATAACAAACAATACTACTGTTACCGTAATAATATTACAACATTATTAGAGTTTTATCTGCAGTAATTTGTCAACAATTACTAATATTAACATTATTATTTTATCTGGGGTAAATTGTCAACAATTACTAATATTACCACATTATTATTTTTTCTGCAGAAAATTGTTAACAATTACCGTAATAATATTACAACACTATTAGAGTTTTATCTCCAGTTAAATGTCAACAATTACTAATATTACCAACATGATTTTTATTTTATTTGCAGTAAATTGTCAACAGTTAAACTACTAATTTTAACATTTTTGTTAATTTATCTGCTGTAAATTGTCAACAATTACTAATATTAACATTATTAGTATTTTATCTGCAGTAAATTATCAACAATTTCTAATATTACATTATTAGTATTTTATCTGCAGTAAATTGTCAACAATTTCTAATATTACAACATGATTAGTATTTTATCTCCAGTAAATTCTCAACAATTACTAATATTGACATTATTAGTATTTTATCTCCAGTAAATTCTCAACAATTACTAATATTGACATTATTAGTATTTTATCTCCAGTAAATTCTCAACAATTACTAATATTGACATTATTAGTATTTTATCTGCAGTAAATTCTCAACAATTACTAATATTACAACATTATTAGTATATTATCTGCAGTCAATTTTCAACAATTACTAATATTGTAAACAATTCCTAAAATTACTAAAATTGTAAACAATTACTAATATTAATATTAGAGGGACGGCGTGGCGCAGTGGAAGAGTGGCCGTGCGCAACCCGAGGGTCCCTGGTTCAATCCCCACCTAGTACCAACCTCGTTACGTCCGTTGTGTCCTGAGCAAGACACTTCACCCTTGCTCCTGATGGGTGCTGGTTAGCGCCTTGCATGGCAGCTCCCTCCATCAGTGTGTGAATGTGTGTGTGAATGTGGAAGTAGTGTCAAAGCGCTTTGAGTACCTTGAAGGTAGAAAAGCGCTATACAAGTACAACCCATTTATTTATTTATTTACTGAACTTTATAATGGAGTGTGACAAAATAACTTGAGAGTGTATGCGTGTGACTATGTGTGTAGATTAGCTGAAGTGTGTGTTACCAAAGTGTTGACGAGAGTGAAGAAACGAGGAAGTCCATGGGGCAGGTAGGATCAGGGGCGAGAGAGAGGCGTCAGAGTCGTGGGGCGAGCGAGGAGTCGAGGCACGAGGGAGGCAGTCGAAATCCAGGGCAACGGAAAACAGGTACACCATGAAAAACTGGGTTCACCATATGAGAACTAAGTTCCTGCGCCGATCCATGGGTCCACTGGTCCTTTAATGGGCTGGCCCTCATCAGTACCAGGTGAGCAGATTGATAATCGAGTGCAGGCTTGTCAGTGCGTGGGCGGGCTGTGCTCAGCATGAGCGGGGGCGTGTCTGAGCAAGCAGCCAGAGGAGGAACTGTGACAATCAGACCCAGGAGGAAAACGGGTACATCATGACCGGACGCGAGGAAATTTTTCAAGAGCCAATCAATCAATCAATGTTTATTTATATAGCCCTAAATCACAAGTGTCTCAAAGGGCTGCACAAGCCACAACGACATCCGTGGTACAAAGCCCACATAAGGGCAAGGAAAAACTCCCCCCCGGTGCTTGGGTTTTTTTTGTCAGTCGGCCATCTTGGTTAGTCCTGCTTCATCCCAGCACAAACCAAAGTCTTTGTTGTGTTTACCTCAGGTGGGTAAAAACCGTGGCCAAGACGGCATATTGGGCTTTATTCTGCTACCGCCACGGGCAACATTGGACTTGATTTATCGTTGGCGAGGAGAAGCGTCAAGTCGGTGGCCGTCAATACTCCCTCCAGTCTTGCCTGATGGGGGTGGCGGGGATCTGGATTTGATCCTGGATAATGACACCATCCGGCTAGATAAGCATGTGGTGTGTGTGTGTGTGTGTGTGTGTGTGTGTGTGTGTGTGTGTGTGTGTGTGTGTGTGTGTGTGCGTGTGTGTGTGTGTGTGTTTTTACCTTTCTTGAGACATCAAAAAGGAAAAGTCGCTTCCATTTGAGGACCAGTAAACAAGTTAGGACCGAAGTCATGGTCCCAGTACAGAAAACCATTGCATCTAATAGAGAATGTCTCATTTGCACCCCTGGTGGTGAAATCTATCAAAATTCGGTTTTAAAAGGGCTCCCCCTATGGTCAACATATGAAATAACAAGTGCACTGCATTTTAACCCAAATGAATAAAACAAATAAAACACATCTACATACAGAGAAGTATTGTAATAACTTGAAGTTAAATAATGAAGATTAAAAAACAATTACAAACAAAAAATTAAGAATTAAAAAATAAAATAACTAAAATCAGTCTTTTTCTCACAATGTGTCGACTTTTTTCTTATAAGATTGGAAACTATATCCCATATTATTTTTGTTTCTGTAATATTGCATTATTTTCTTGTAAAATTATTACTTTTTGATGTAAAGTTATTACTTTTTACTGCAAGATGGTGACATTTTGTCATATAAAATTTTGACTTTTATCACAACATTGCCAATTTTTTGGTTGTTCTTGTAAAATTGTGAAGTTTTTTTGGAGTAAAATTTCGACTTTTGTTGTAATTTTGCAGAGAAAAATGATTATTATAATATTGGCAACATTTTGAAGGTTTCTTCTAAAATTGTGACTTTTGGTGAGTAAAATGACAACTATTTTAATAAAATTGCAAAAATTTTAAGCTTTTCTAATAAAATTGCGACTGTTATTGAGTAAAATTCCAACTTTTATCATAACATTGCACAAATGTTTAGTTTTTCTTGTAAAAATTGGACTTGCATTAAGTAAAATTACGACTTGCTATAACACTGCCAAAATTGTAAGTTTTTCTTGTGAAATTGTAAACTTTTTATTTTTAAATTCCAACTCATTTTTCACAACAAGCATTTTTTACATTTACATAGTTTGTATATATTATTCATGTTGTAAATACATGTGTGTGTGTGTGTGTGTGTGTGTGTGTGTGTGTGTGTGTGTGTGTGTGTGTGTGTTGTTATATTTTTGCCCTTCTTGAGACATCAAAAAGGAAAAGCCGCTTCCATTTGAGGACCAATAAACAAGTTAGGACCGAAGTCATGGTCCCAATACAGAAAACCATTGCATCTAATAGAGAATGTCTCATTTGCACCCCTGGTGGTGAAATCCATCAAAATTAGGGCGGTCCCAAAAAGGAAGGATTTTTCAAATTGACTGTGTGTCGGTTTTAAAAGGGCTCCCCCTATGGTCAACATATGAAATAACAAGTGCACTGCGTTTTAACCCAAATGAATAAAACAAATAAAACACATCTATATACAGAGACGTATTGTAATAACTTGAAGTTAAATAATGAAGATTAAAAAACAATTACAAGCAAAAAATTAAGAATTAAAAAATGGAATAACTAAAATCAGTCTTTTTCTCACAATGTGTCGACTTTTTTCTTATAAGATTGGAAACTATATCCCATATTATTTCTGTTTCTGTAATATTGCATTATTTTCTTGTAAAATTATTACTTTTTGATGTAAAGTTATTACTTTTTACTGCAAGATGGTGACATTTTGTCATATAAAATTTTGACTTTCATCACAACATTGCCAATTTTTTGGTTGTTCTTGTAAAATTGTGAAGTTTTTTTGGAGTAAAATTTCGACTTTTGTTGTAATTTTGCAGAGAAAAATTATTATTATAATATTGGCAAACTTTTTAAAGTTTCTTCTAAAATTGTGACTTTTAGTGAGCAAAATGACAACTATTTTAATAAAATTGCAAAAATTTTAAGCTTTTCTAGTAAAATTGCGACTGTTATTGAGTAAAATTCCAACTTTTATCATAACATTGCACAAATGTTTAGTTTTTCTTGTAAAAATTGGACTTGCATTAAGTAAAATTACGACTTGCTATAACACTGCCAAAATTTTAAGTTTTTCTTGTGAAATTGTAAACTTTTTATTTTTAAATTTCAACTCATTTTTCACAACAAGCATTTTTTACATTTACATAGTTTGTATATATTATTCGTGTTGTAAATACGTTTGTGTGTGTGTGTGTGTGTGTGTGTGTGTGTGTGTGTGTGTGTGTGTGTGTGTGTGTGTGTGTGTGTGTGTGTGTGTGTGTGTGTGTGTGTGTGTGTGTGTGTGTTGTTATATTTTTTGCCCTTCTTGAGACATCAAAAAGAAAAAGCCGCTTCCATTTGAGGACCAGTAAACAAGTTAGGACCGAAGTCATGGTCCCAATACGGAAAACCATTGCATCTAATAGAGAATGTCTCATTTGCACCCCTGGTGGTGAAATCTATCAAAATTAGGGCGGTCCTAAAAAAGAAAGGATTTTTCAAATTGACTGTGTGTCGGTTTTAAAAGGGCTCCCCCTGTGGTCAACATATGAAATAACAAGTGCACTGCGTTTTAACCCAAATGAATAAAACAAATAAAACACATCTACATACAGAGACGTATTGTAATAACTTGAAGTTAAATAATGAAGATTAAAAAACAATTACAAACAAAAAATTAAGAATTAAAAAATAAAATAACTAAAATCAGTCTTTTTCTCACAATGTGTCGACTTTTTTCTTATAAGATTGGAAACTATATCCCATATTATTTTTGTTTCTGTAATATTGCATTATTTTCTTGTAAAATTATTACTTTTTGATGTAAAGTTATTACTTTTTACTGCAAGATGGTGACATTTTGTCATATAAAATTTTGACTTTTATCACAACATTGCCAATTTTTTGGTTGTTCTTGTAAAATTGTGAAGTTTTTTTGGAGTAAAATTTCGACTTTTGTTGTAATTTTGCAGAGAAAAATGATTATTATAATATTGGCAACATTTTGAAGGTTTCTTCTAAAATTGTGACTTTTGGTGAGTAAAATGACAACTATTTTAATAAAATTGCAAAAATTTTAAGCTTTTCTAATAAAATTGCGACTGTTATTGAGTAAAATTCCAACTTTTATCATAACATTGCACAAATGTTTAGTTTTTCTTGTAAAAATTGGACTTGCATTAAGTAAAATTACGACTTGCTATAACACTGCCAAAATTGTAAGTTTTTCTTGTGAAATTGTAAACTTTTTATTTTTAAATTCCAACTCATTTTTCACAACAAGCATTTTTTACATTTACATAGTTTGTATATATTATTCATGTTGTAAATACATGTGTGTGTGTGTGTGTGTGTGTGTGTGTGTGTGTGTGTGTGTGTGTGTGTGTTGTTATATTTTTGCCCTTCTTGAGACATCAAAAAGGAAAAGCCGCTTCCATTTGAGGACCAATAAACAAGTTAGGACCGAAGTCATGGTCCCAATACAGAAAACCATTGCATCTAATAGAGAATGTCTCATTTGCACCCCTGGTGGTGAAATCCATCAAAATTAGGGCGGTCCCAAAAAGGAAGGATTTTTCAAATTGACTGTGTGTCGGTTTTAAAAGGGCTCCCCCTATGGTCAACATATGAAATAACAAGTGCACTGCGTTTTAACCCAAATGAATAAAACAAATAAAACACATCTATATACAGAGACGTATTGTAATAACTTGAAGTTAAATAATGAAGATTAAAAAACAATTACAAGCAAAAAATTAAGAATTAAAAAATGGAATAACTAAAATCAGTCTTTTTCTCACAATGTGTCGACTTTTTTCTTATAAGATTGGAAACTATATCCCATATTATTTCTGTTTCTGTAATATTGCATTATTTTCTTGTAAAATTATTACTTTTTGATGTAAAGTTATTACTTTTTACTGCAAGATGGTGACATTTTGTCATATAAAATTTTGACTTTCATCACAACATTGCCAATTTTTTGGTTGTTCTTGTAAAATTGTGAAGTTTTTTTGGAGTAAAATTTCGACTTTTGTTGTAATTTTGCAGAGAAAAATTATTATTATAATATTGGCAAACTTTTTAAAGTTTCTTCTAAAATTGTGACTTTTAGTGAGCAAAATGACAACTATTTTAATAAAATTGCAAAAATTTTAAGCTTTTCTAGTAAAATTGCGACTGTTATTGAGTAAAATTCCAACTTTTATCATAACATTGCACAAATGTTTAGTTTTTCTTGTAAAAATTGGACTTGCATTAAGTAAAATTACGACTTGCTATAACACTGCCAAAATTGTAAGTTTTTCTTGTGAAATTGTAAACTTTTTATTTTTAAATTTCAACTCATTTTTCACAACAAGCATTTTTTACATTTACATAGTTTGTATATATTATTCGTGTTGTAAATACGTTTGTGTGTGTGTGTGTGTGTGTGTGTGTGTTGTTATATTTTTTGCCCTTCTTGAGACATCAAAAAGAAAAAGCCGCTTCCATTTGAGGACCAGTAAACAAGTTAGGACCGAAGTCATGGTCCCAATACAGAAAACCATTGCATCTAATAGAGAATGTCTCATTTGCACCCCTGGTGGTGAAATCTATCAAAATTAGGGCGGTCCCAAAAAAGAAAGGATTTTTCAAATTGACTGTGTGTCGGTTTTAAAAGGGCTCCCCCTGTGGTCAACATATGAAATAACAAGTGCACTGCGTTTTAACCCAAATGAATAAAACAAATAAAACACATCTACATACAGAGACGTATTGTAATAACTTGAAGTTAAATAATGAAGATTAAAAAACAATTACAAACAAAAAATTAAGAATTGAAAAATGGAATAACTAAAATCAGTCTTTTTCTCACAATGTGTCGACTTTTTTCTTATAAGATTGGAAACTATATCCCATATTATTTCTGTGTTTCTGTAATATTGCATTATTTTGTTGTAAAATTATTACTTTTTGATGTAAATATATTACTTTTTACTGCAAGATGGTGACATTTTGTCATAAACATTTTTGACTTTTATCCCAACATTGCCAATTGTTTAGTTGTTCTTGTAAAATTGTGAAGTTTTTTTGGAGTAAAATTTCGACTTTTGTTGTAATTTTGCCAAGAAAAATGATTATTATAATATTGGCAAAATTTTGAAGGTTTTTTTTCTAAAATTGTGACTTTTAGTGAGCAAAATGACAACTTTTTTCATAAAATTGCCAAAATTTTAAGCTTTTCTAGTAAAATTGCGACTGTTAATGAGTAAAATTCCAACTTTTATCATAACATTGCACAAATGTTTAGTTTTTCTTGTAAAAATTGGACTTGCATTAAGTAAAATTACGACTTGCTATAACACTGCCAAAATTGTAAGTTTTTCTTGTGAAATTGTAAACTTTTTCTTTTTAAATTCCAACTCATTTTTCACAACAAGCATTTTTTACATTTACATAGTTTGTATATATTATTCATGTTGTAAATACATGTGTGTGTGTGTGTGTTGTTATATTTTTGCCCTTCTTGAGACATCAAAAAGGAAAAGTCGCTTCCATATGAGGACCGGTAAAAAAGTTAGGACCGAAGTCATGGTCCCAGTACAGAAAACCATCGCATCTGATGAAAAATGTCTCATTTGCACCCCTGGTGGTGAAATCTATCAAAATTAGGGCGATCCTTAACAGGAGGGATTTTTCAAATTGACTGTGTGTCGGTTGTAAAAGGGCTCCCCCTATGGTCAACATATGAAATAACGTGTGTAAACATTTGAAATGCACCCCTTTTTGGCCAAAATTAATCAAATAAATATATGTAGAGACATACTGTAATAACTTGAAGTAAATAATGAAGATTAAAAAGCAATTACAAACAGAAAATTCTGAAAACATTTTTAAGAAAATAACTAAAAGCAGTCTTTTTCTCACAATTTGTCGACTTTTTTCTTATAAAATTTAAAACTATTTCCCACATTATTTCTTTTTCAGGAATATTGCATTATTTTCTTGTAAAATTATTACTTTTTTATGTAAAGTTATTACTTTACATAAAAAAGTGACATTTTGTCATATAAAATTCTGACTTTTATCACAACATTGGCAATGAGTTTGTTGTTGCTGCAAAATTGTGACATTTTTTGGAGTAAAATGATGACTTTTATCAAAATTTTTGCCCATCAAAATTCCAATGTTTATTATAATTATGCTAAAATTTTAAAGTTTTCTTCTAAAATTGTGACTTCTGTCGAATAAAATGACAACTCTTTTCATAAAATTCCCCAAATTTAAAGCTTTCTTTGTAAAATTGCGACTGTTATTGAGTACATTTCCAAGGTTTATCATAACATTAAGCAAGTGTTCGGTTTTTCTTGTAAAAGTTTGGACTTGCGTTAAGTAAAATTCTGACTTCTATGATAATACTGCCAAAATTCTAAGTTTTTCTTGTGAAATTGTGACCTTTTTTTTGTGAAATTCAGACTCTTTTTTCACAACAAGCATTTTTAGGGTCCGCCATATAGGACCCTATTGAAACTGCTGTGTTTTATTATTATTCCGCACATACGCGCTGTAATTTGACCCCCTTAACATGCTTCAAAACTCACCAAATTTGACACACACGGCGGTATAGCAAACCTTCCCAACATATTAAGCAACCAATCCCCCAAAATTAAAATTGCGCTCTAGCGCCCCCTAGGAAAAAATTACAGACAAAACTGCATGTAACTTCTGTTAGGAATGTCATAGCGACATGAAACAAAAACTCCTATGTAGGTCTGACTTAGACCCAATTTTCATACAGTCACTTCTTTCAAGAAAAGATCTACAGGAAGTTGGCAAAAACCCCTTCGAAATAAAATTTTCGCAAAAAATGCAATTTTTGCCTCTTTGCGCTGTAATTTGACCCCTTTAAAATGCTTCAAAAGTCACCAAACTTGGCGCACACATAAGGACTGGAGAATATTGCGATCTAATGAAAAAACCAAACGCCAAAACTCTAAATTGCGCTCTAGCGCTATTTTTGAATAAAACACTGAAAAAACTGCTCCTAGGAAGAAAACACAGACAAAATTGCTTGTAACTTCTGGTAAGAATGTCAAAGAGACATGAAACAAAAACCTCTATGTAGGTCTCGCTTAGACCTACATTTCATAGATTGACAACCCCCAACAAAAATCAACAGGAAGTTTGCAATCCCCCCTTCAAAACAAAAGTTTTGTAAAAAACGGTCACCTTTCTTCAAACATTATCTCCTCTGAGTGCGTTTCTTGTTTTGGCTTCAAACTCGCACAGGAGAGAGATTGAATCCTTCTGATTAAAAGTGTAGAACAGAGTTTTGATAAGTTCTCAGGTTTTGATTTTACGTGCCTTCAAAGAACCCCTGTGCAAAGTCTCCTAAAAAATGTCATTTTTGCCTCTTTGAGTTGTTATTTGACCCCCTTAAAATGCTTCTAAACTCACCAAACTTGACACACACATCAGGTCTGGCAAAAATTGCGATCTGATGAAAAAACCTAACCTCAAAACTCAAAATTGCGCTCTACCGCCCCCCTTGGAATACAACACGGACAAACTGCTCCTCGGAAGAAAACACAGACAAAACTGCTTGTAACTTCCGGTAGGAATGTCAGAGAGACATGAAACAAAAAACACTATGTAGGTCTCACTTAGACCTACATTTTAATAATCAACAGACTTTAGCAAAAATCAACAGGAAGTTTGATATTTTCACTTCAATACAACAACTGCATTACTTCCACAATGCATTAGATTCTCAAAATAGTGGCTCCAAGGCGTCTTCTAACGCTTATCCGGCCGTGGGTCTCGGGGGCAGCAGCCAAAGGCGGACACGACCAATGCTGCTTGCAGCTTTAATTTACATTTACATTTTGTTTGTATATATTATTCATGTTCAAAATACAAATCTTTATATATCTAGAAAGGGTGGTCCTAAGAAGATAGGCATTTTTCTCAGGTCTCTAGAAGGTGAAAAATACACAAATGTGTGTGTGTGTGTGTGTGTGTGTGTGTGTGTGTGTGTGTGTGTGTGTGCGTGTGTGTGTGGCTTCCATCTTACAGAATGAGGGGGCAAAATAAACTGGGTATTATCAATCTCGACCCTCAGATATAGAAAATATAAAAAATAGAGGTCCGCAGTCGCTCACCTTGCAGATGCTCACAAACGGGATTGAAGTATTCGCTTGACTGTTCCCAAAAAAAGGATTAAGTCAAACCAAACAAGAGATGAATTTCCAGCACAGTTCCCACCTTATGTGTTTGTGCTGGCGGCAGACAACTGGCACATTATTGACGGTGGTCAAACACAGATGTTCAAACCGGGACGAAGGTGTTCTGCTGGCTTGGTGGTCCTCCATGGTATAGCAGACGCAGCAAACAATATGCATCCCGCAGGACATAATGTCATCCACTCTGTGTGTCCTTTGCTTTGGCTAAATAGCCATTTATCTGTGATGGAACTGCATGCAAGGTCATTGAAGAAAAAGCCAGGAGATGAAGCACACAGCAGGTAGTAGTCCCCTTCCAAATATTACACTATCTATATTTGTATTTATTAACCAGGGGTTATCGAGGGGTAACTTTAAAGAGTCATCTATGCATTCTTTGATTGTTTGATTGAAACTTTTATTACAAACCACATTTCCATACGAGTTGGGAGTTATGAGTTATTCTTGTTTTATGTAGAGCTTCAGTCCTTCAACAGTCCGGAGTCTCCGCTGTCGTATTTTACGCTTCATAATGCGCCACACATTTTCCATGGGAGACATGTCTGGACTGCAGGCGGGCCAGGAAAGTACCCGCACTCTTTTTTTACGAAGCCACGCTGTTGTAACACGTGCTGAATGTGGCTTGGCATTGTCTTGCTGAAATAAGCAGGGGCGTCCATGGAAAAGACAGCGCTTAAATAGCAGCATATGTTGTTCAAAAACCTGTATGTACCTTTCAGCATTAATGGTGCCTTCACAGATGTGTAAGTTACCCATGCCTTGGGCACTAATACACCCCCATACCATCACAGATGCTGGCTTTTCAACTTTGCGTCGATAACAGTCTGGATGGTTTGCTTCCTCTTTGGTCCGGATGACACGATGTCAAATATTTTCAAAAAACAATTTGAAATGTGGGCTCGTCAGACCTCAGAACACTTTTTCACTCTGCATCAGTCCATCTTAGATGATCTCAGGCCCAGGGAAGCCGGCGGCGTTTCTGGATGTTGTTGATAAATGGCTTTGGCTTTGCATAATAGAGCTTTAACTTGCACTTACAGATGTAGCGACCAACTGTATTTAGTGACGGTGGTTTTCTGAAGGTTTCCTGAGCCCATGTGGTGATATCCTCTGGAGATTGATGTCGGTTTTTGATACAGTGCCATCTGAGGGATGGAAGGTCACGGTCATTCAATGTTGGGTTCCGGCCATGCCGCTTACTTGGAGTGATTTTTCCAGATTCTCTGAACCTTTTGATGATATAATGGACCGTAGATGTTGAAATCCCTAAATTTCTTGTAATGGCACTTTGAGAAAGGTTGTTCTTAAACTGTTTGACTATTTGCTCACGCAGTTGTGGACAAAGGGGTGTACCTCGCCCCATCCTTGTTTGTGAAAGACAGAGCATTTTTTGGGAAGCTGTTTTTATACCCAATCATGGCACCCACCTGTTCCTAATTAGCCTGCACACCTGTGGGATATTTCAAATAAGTGTTTGATGAGCATTCCTCAACTTTATTGGTGTTTATTGCCACCTTTCCCAACTTTTTTGTCACGTGTTGCTGACATCAAATTCTAAAGTAAATGATTATTTGTACAAAAAAATAATGTTTATCAGTTTGAACATCAAATATGTTGTCTTTGTAGCATATTCAACTGAATATGGGTTGAAAAGGATTTGCAAATTATTGTATTCCGTTGGGGAGTAGACGGCACAGACCACAAGGGGGCGTGGTATCTATATGATTTATTTTATGTATATATATACATATATATAAGAAACGGCAAATCAACTGGTCTAAAAGGGGGGTCTATTTGAAGGCATCTCTAACTTTTACCGGGAGGGCATTCCAGAGTACCGGTAATGTTGTGTCCAGTGAGGATTTCATGCTCTTTTCACCAGAACCTGCAAACAAATGCCTGATATCTGCATGAAAGGAGCTCCGTGCCTACAAAATGCGTCGTTAAAACTATTCGCCTTCCGGTCCTTCGGCGGTCTCATCTGCAAGCGCCCGGCGTCACCTACACCAAAACTCAAGCCGGGGGTCGACCTCGTTGGATCAATTGTAGACAAAGTTCCTGGACAACATATCGACCGTAGGACTTTGAATATGCTAAACACGTGTCTGCATGGAGCATACCTTCCCGGAATACCGGGAATGAATCTTTGCGGACGTCACGGCACTCGGTTAGAGCGCCATTAAAGCATGCAGTAACGCCGTCATCAAGTATTTAATCATGAAGGCTTCCCATCGGCAGAATGTTAAATACGTCTGTGATTAAAAATCCTCACTACTTCTATTATTGATGTTTGCTTTTGCACCAAAACGGATCTTGCCGCCAAGACGTCTAATCTCCTCGTAGCGGGGATTTTTTATTTTATTTTTTTCCCCAGAAAAGCCTCATTTGGTTTTTGAAAAGCGTAATTGGTTATAATGCCGCTGGCGTCTGTTGTTACGGAGCGAACCGAGCTCGCGTCACAAATTGTTCCACACTGACAAAGTTCGATCCTGGCAAAATCCCTGACAGATCCCCGCTGATGTCCGTCCTGCTGTCCGTGCCGCGCTTCCAGCTCCCAAAGCGCGACGCACAAAAGAAAAGTCTTCCTTTTTTTGTCTTGGCGATGCGGCAGACAGGCCAGACTCCGGCGCTCTGCAGGGGAACCCGTCCACATTTTGACCCCCGGTTGTTCTGCCAGCCTGTGGCGAGGCTGACAACCGTCGTCACGGAGCGACAAGAGAAAACGGGGCAAAAAAAAATCATAATTTAATTACCTTTTCATTCCTCCTGATGATTGGTTTTATGTTGTTTGTGCGCCTCCACGCTGAGCATCCTTCTGTCACGGAGAAGAGGTCTGTTTGATGAGCAGACGTCTCGTTTGCTGAGGGATTCCCGCCGAGGAAACTTGCCGGGATTTTTCCTTTTGATTCTTGCCAGTCTGAGTGTCAACCATTTTTTGGAATTGCAATCATTAAATCCCTGTGGTGGCTTTTTTTTGTTTTACAACAAGCACAATGCACGAGAGGGAAATTTGTACTTTGGGTTTGGGTTGCGCGATATAGATAATATACGACCTAAATGATATACAGTTGGGCCCTGATGGAGCTATAATTACTAGGGTTGTGTGGTATACTGGTATTAGTTTATGTGAGGAGGTGTGGCCTGCAAGCCTGCAGCGAGGCAGGGGCTGGCTCCGAGATGGGTGACAGGTGCGTAGATGGCCCACCTGCGTGAAGTTTTATCATCACCTGTCACTGTATAAAAAGGGCAGCAGCCGGGAAGGAGGGGGTTGGTGAAGTCGGAGCAGATGGCCGAGAATGAACCCGAGCCCGAGCGAGAGCGAGACCAAGATTAAGACGTGGAAGGCTGAAAAGCGACCGGAAGTGCAAGACGGGGGAAAAGAGGAGAGTTGTTACGGCGCACGCGCAGTCTGCTTTTCCCTCTTCTGCGGGAGCACCTAAAAGCTACGGTGTGAGCGCCGCCAGACGCGCCCACTCTCTGCCGCAGCCGGACGCAATCTGCAATCAACGTACCTGGGGGGACATTTGGAATAACCACAAAACTTCGGACTATGGGTTTCGGTTGCGCGATATAGATAATATACAACCTAAATTATATACAGTTGGGCCCCGAGAGAGCTATTAATACTAGGGTTGTATGTTATACCAGTATTAGTATATGTGAGGAGGCGTGGCCTGCAGGCCGGGCCGGCTACGAGATGGGTGACAGGTGCGTAGATGGCCCACCTGGGCGCTGTTTTAGTATCACCTGTCACTGTATAAAAGGGCAGCAGCCGGGAAGGAGGGGGGTTGGTGAAGTCAGTGCGAATGGTCAAGCGGATCCAAGCCCGAGCGGGAAAGAGAGCGGGACGGTGACGCAGAAGGCTGAAAAGCGACCGGAAGAGGGAGACGGGTAAAAGAGGCGAGTTGTTACGGCGCACGCGCAGTCTGCTTTTCCCTCTTCTGCGGGAGCACTTAGAAGCTCTGCTGTGAGTGCCGCCAGACACACCCTGGAGCTCGCCGCACAGACCACGGCCACTCTCTGCCGCAGTCGGAGGCAATCTGCAATCAACACACCTGGTTTATAAACAATGCACAAGCGAAAAATTTGGATTAACCAAACTACTTCGGACTATAGGTTTGGGTTGCGCGAAGTAGATAATATACGACCTAAATGATATACAGTTGGGTCCCGATGGAGCTATTAATATACTAGGACTGTATGGTATACCAGTATTAGAATAAGTGAGGAGGCGTGGCCTGCTTACCTGCAGCGAGACGGGCGACAGGTGCATAGATGGCCCACCTGGGCACAGTTGTCTCATCACCTGTCACTGTATAAAAGTTCTATTTTGGTTTCATCTGACCACATGACATTCTCCCAATCCTCTGCTGTATCATCCATGTATCCATTTTGGAATAAACTCAACTCGTCGTGTTTGGAGGAAGGAGAATACAGAGTTGCGTCCCAAGAACACCATACCTACTGTGAAGCATGGGGGTGGAAACATCATGCTTTGGGGCTGTTTTTCTGCTAAGGGGACAGGACGATGGATCCGTGTTAAGGAAAGAATGAATGGGGCCATGTATCGTGAGATTTGGAGCCAAAACCTCCTTCCATCAGTGAGAGCTTTGAATGGTTGACCAAATACTTATTTTACACCATAATTTACAAATAAATTCTTTAAAATTCCTACAATGTGAAATCCTGGATTTTTTTTTCACATTCTGTCTCTCACAGTTGAAGTGGAAGGGTGGAGTGCCATCTCCGGGTTGGGGAGGAGACCCTGCCCCAAGTGGATGAGTTCAAGTACCTAGGAGTCTTGTTCACGAGTGAGGGAAGAGTGGATGGTGAGATCGACAGGCGGATCGGTGCGGCGTCTTCAGTAATGCGGACGTTGTACCGATCCGTTGTGGTGAAGAAGGAGCTGAGCCGGAAGGCAAAGCTCTCAATTTACCGGTCGATCTACGTTCCCATCCTCACCTATGGTCATGAGCTTTGGGTCATGACCGAAAGGATAAGATCACGGGTACAAGCGGCCCAAATGAGTTCGGGTCTCTCCCTTAGAGATAGGGTGAGAAGCTCTGCCATCCGGGAGGAACTCAAAGTAAAGCCGCTGCTCCTCCACATGGAGAGGAGCCAGATGAGGTGGTTCGGGCATCTGGTCAGGATGCCACCCGAAAGGGCACGTCCAGCTGGTAGGAGGCCACGGGGAAGACCCAGGACACGTTGGGAAGACTATGTCTCCCGGCTGGCCTGGGAACGCCTCGGGATCCCCCGGGAAGAGCTAGACGAAGTGGCTGGGGAGAGGGAAGTCTGGGCTTCCCTGCTTAGGTTGCTGCCCCCGCGACCCGACCTCGGATAAGCGGAAGAAGATGGATGGATGGATTCTGTCCCTCACAGTTGAAGTGTACCTATGATGAAAATGACAGACCTCTGTCATCATTTGAAGTGGGAGAACTTGCACAATCGCTGGCTGACTAAATACTTTTCTGCCCCACTGTATATATATATATACATATATATATATACACAAAAAATCAGCCTCCCCGGGAGGTAGTGAACTGCAGAACACCAAAAGCGCGGCAGGTGCCTCGCTTCTAAAAGCAGCGACAGATTGTCTAAAAGGTGACCGAGAGGCATAAACAGAGTGGAAGCATGACAATCCGAAGCCCCTAATGGGCCCCCGGTGGTCTGTGCCGCGGTTGATCCTGTGCAATCAGGTGACTCGCCGGCTCGGGACGGCATGCTGTTCGACTTCAGTCGACCTCGGACGACACCCTGCGGCACTATTTTCAGCTCCATAGCAGAAAGACACGTGACCACACCTGCCGTAATCGTCCCACGTCCTGCGTTTGTGTGGCAGGTGATGAAAGTGTGCGTGTTGATGCTTGCGCCGTCCTTTTTCATGCAAACTCCTGACTTCCTGAGTGTCATTAACTGCTGCTGACGCCACAAAAAAAAACCGAAGCGACGCATAATCAGGAGGAGCTTTTGAGGAAGACGTCTCTCTTAGAAAAGGAAGGCAGGCAGTTGGTCGGCCGGGAAATCAGGGAGTCAGCTGTCTATCAGAGCCGGTATTGACCCGACTCGGCAGCTGTCAATCATCCCGCGGGTGCAATCCGTCTTTGAAAGAGAGCAGATGTCGGAAAAGAAGCCTGACCTGTCATTGGCCACTGCTGCAGGTTCCCATAGGAAATCATGGAATAAGAAATCATCTGTTCCAGGGTCAAACTGTTGCCATCCAAATATTTATTAACTGCATGCACTGGCAATGTTTTGAAGTCCATCCATTTTTTACCGCTTGGGGTCTATCTCAGCTGCATTCGGGCAGATGTGATAGGAGATGTTAGAAAAATTATGTATATATTATCACACTAACTTTAGTATGCTTCAAGTCTGTTGCTTTAGGTATTAGCTATTGTGCTCAAGTTAGACTGTTTCTATCTGTGCAAGGACGTTACTAAAACGGCCTTCTTTCATCTCCATAATATCGCTAAAATTCGCTCCATTTTGTCCACTAAAGACGCCGAGATCATTATCCATGCGTTTGTTACGTCTCGTCTCGATTACTGTAACGTATTATTTTCGGGTCTCCCCATGTCTAGCATTAAAAGATTACAGTTGGTACAAAATGCGGCTGCTAGACTTTTGACAAGAACAAGAAAGTTTGTTCATATTACGCCTGTACTGTATATACCTTTATATACATATATACATACATATATACCTATACTGTATATACCTTTATATACATATATACATACATATATACCTATACTGGCTCACCTGCACTGGCTTCCTGTGCACTTAAGATGTGACTTTAAGGTTTTACTACTTACGTATAAAATACTACACGGTCTAGCTCCATCCTATCTTGCCGATTGTATTGTACCATATGTCCCGGCAAGAAATCTGCCTTCAAAAGATTCCGGCTTATTAGTGATTCCTAGAGCCCAAAAAAAGTCTGCGGGCTATAGAGCGTTTTCCGTTCGGGCTCCAGTACTCTGGAATGCCCTCCCGGTAACAGTTCGAGATGCTACCTCAGTAGAAGCATTTAAGTCTCACCTTAAAACTCATCTGTATACTCTAGCCTTTAAATAGACCTCCTTTTTAGACCAGTTGATCTGCCGCTTCTTTTATTTCTCCTATGCCCCCCCCTCCCTTGTTGAGGGGGTCCGGTCCGATGACCATGGATGAAGTACTGGCTGTCCAGAGTCGAGACCCAGGATGGACCGCTCGCCTGTGTATCGGTTGGGGACATCTCTACGCTGCTGATCCGCCTCTGCTTGAGATGGTTTCCTGTGGACGGGACTCTCGCTGCTGTCTTGGATCCGCTTTGAACTGAACTCTCGCGGCTGTGTTGGAGCCACTATGGATTGAACTTTCACAGTATCATGTTAGACCCGCTCCACATCCATTGCTTTCGGTCCCCTAGAGGGGGGGGGGGTTGCCCACTTCCGAGGTCCTCTCCAAGGTTTCTCATAGTCCGCATTGTCACTGGCGTCCCACTGGATGTAAATTCTCCCTGCCCACTGGGTGTGAGTTTTCCTTGCCCTTTTGTGGGTTCTTCCGAGGATGTTGTAGTCGTAATGGTTTGTGCAGTCCTTTGAGACATTTGTGATTTGGGGCTATATAAATAAACATTGATTGATTGATTGAAGGACAAAACTTCTTGTCTGAGGGGTTGCCTCAGCCACAGTGGTTATCTTTGTTTTAGCCCGCTGTAACAGTCTCGGGCCGTGGGGTTATTTCAGGACCGATGGGTCACAGTCAGGCGAGTCGCCAAGTTTACAAGTTCTTCTATTTTTTTCTTACCACAATGTATTTTTCTTTCTACAAGTCTTTCTTTGCATTCGGCGTGGCGCAATGGGAAAGTGGCTGTGCGCAACCCAAGGGTCGCTGGTTCAATCCCCACCTAGTACCAACCTCGTCACGTCCGTTGTGTCCTGAGCAAGACACTTCACCCTTGCTCCTGATGGGTGCTGGTTGGCGCCTTGCATGGCAGCTCCCTCCAGCAGTGTGTGAATGGGTAAATGTGGAAGTAGTGTCAAAGTGCTTTGAGTACCTTGAAGGTAGAAAAGCGCTACACAAGTACAACCCATTTATTCCTTTGCTCTTTCAGCTCAGGCCTGCTTCTTCTTCCTGGCTTTTCAGCCGGCCGCGTCATGGTCTCTTGTGTGCTGTTCTCTGTCGCTCTTTGACCGCTCCTGTGCTGCCTCTGCTGCGGACACTCCACCTCCCTCTCTTATCTTTCCTCCTTCTCCCCTTTTATATACTGCGAGGAGATATGTAGATTGATTACTGGTGTGTGAGCCACGCACCTGATGTGGATTGCAGCGGCGATGCTTCCGGCACGCCCCACCTCTCCGTTCAGCCGCATTCCCTGCCTCCTTGCCGCCATCTTGAGCAGGGCAACAGCGTGTCCTGCCCCGCCGTCGGCCCGTCGGCGCCGCCTCTCCACACCCGCTAACAGCCAATGACTTCAAGGACCTCAACGAAGACAAGATGACAACGTGCAGACGAAGCCGAGACTTCAAGGACCTCAACGAAGATAAGGTGACAACACGCAGATGACGCGGGGAGAAGGGAAAATCACAAGGCCCCCAGCCCATTCTGTCACGTACTGTGCGTCCTGGACCCGTTTTGCATGATAAATGTGATTACTCCTTTTAGAGGCGGCCTCAGTGATGTTGACGATTGAACTCTGACTAAAAAGAGGGATGCAGGAACCTTAGAGCGTAGGGCGAGACTGTGACCAAGTGTGCAGCTCCATGCGTTCTCCTCATGAGCTAAATTGAACTCTGTCTCCGCATGGTTCCTTGCTCCTTGTCTGATTAATAGATGTCATCAGTGTTTGAACCTGACATCTGTACACCCAGGACAAGTCTCCTCCTCATAACAGGGCTAACACAGATAGACAGACAACACTCACATTCAAACTCTAGAACCAATTTTGTGTTGCCAAAAAACCTATCCCCAGGTGCATGTTTTTGGTGGTGGGAGGAAGCCCGAGATCCCGGAGGGAACCCACGCAGTCACGGGGAGAACATTCAAACTCCACACAGAAAGATCCCAAGCCCGGGATTGAACTCAGGACTGCTCAGGACTTTCGTATTGTGCGGCACATGCACTTACCTCTCTATCACCGTGCTGCCTGTTTTAAAGTCCATCCATCCATCCATCATCTTCCGCTTATCCGAGGTCGGGTCACGGGGGCAACAGCCTAAGCAGGGAAACCCAGACTTCCCTCTCCCCAGCCACTTCCTCTAGCTCTTCCCGGGGGATCCCGAGGCGTTCCCAGGCCAGCCGGGAGACATAGTCTTCCCAACGTGTCCTGGGTCTTCCCCGTGGCCTCCTACCGGTTGGACGTGCCCTAAACACCTCCCTAGGGAGGCGTTCGGGTGGCATCCTGACCAGATGCCCGAACCACCTCATCTGGCTCCTCTCCATGTGGAGGAGCAGCGGCTTTACTTTGAGTTCCTCCCGGATGGCAGAGCTTCTCACCCTATCTCTAAGGGAGAGACCCGCCACACGGTGGAGGAAACTCATTTGGGCCGCTTGTACCCGTGATCTTGTCCTTTCGGTCATGACCCAAAGCTCATGACCATAGGTGAGGATTGGAACGTAGATCGACCGGTAAATTGAGAGCTTTGCCTTCCGGCTCAGCTCCTTCTTCACCACAACGGATCGGTACAGTGTCCGCATTACTGAAGACGCTGCACCGATCCGCCTGTCGATCTCACGATCCACTCTTCCCTCACTCGTGAACAAGACTCCGAGGTACTTGAACTCCTCCTCTTGGGGCAGGGTCTCCTCCCCAATCCGGAGATAGCATTCCACCATTTTCCGGGCGAGAACCATGGACTCGGACTTGGAGGTGCTGATTCTCATTCCGGCCGCTTGTACCCGTGATCTTATCCTTTCGGTCATGACCCAAAGCTCATGACCATAGGTGAGGATGGGAACGTAGATCGACCGGTAAATTGAGAGCTTTGCCTTCCGGCTCAGCTCCTTCTTCACCACAACGGATCGGTACAACGTCCGCATTACTGAAGACGCCGCACCGTTTTAAAGTCATTTTTTTAAAATAGCATTTTAACTGTGACAATCTGTCACTTCACTTCTGGTGGCGGTTCCTTGTTTCGGTGTTTGTTTCCTGTCGGCGCTCTTAATTTTTGTTGGCAGTTAAACTCCCGGCCGAGTCATACCAAAGACTATAAAAATGGGAGCCATTACCTTCCTGCTTGGCACTCAGCATCAAGGGTTGGAATTGTGGGTTAAATCACCATAAATGATTCCCGGGCGCGGCACCGCTGCTGCCCACTGCTCCCCTCACCTCCCAGGGGGTGATCAAAGGTGATGGGTCAAATGCAGAGAATAATTTCGCCACATCTAGTATGTGAGTGACAATCATTGGTACTTTAACTGTAAGTTTAACTTTACAATACAATCAGCAAGATAGGATTGGCATGAGACCATTTAGTATTTTATACCTGAGTGGTAAAACCTCAAAGTCGCATCTTAAGTGCAGAGGAAGACAGGTGAGCCAGTATAGTATCTATCAAATGACATTTTCAAACCTTCTTGTTCTTGTCGAAAGTCCACTAGCCCCATTTTCTCCAACCATCCATCTTCTTCCGCTTATCCGAGGTCGGAAAGCCCAGACTTCCCTCTCCCCAGCTACTTTGTCCAGCTCCTCCCGGAGGATCCCGAGGCGTTCCCAGGCCAGCCGGGAGACATAGTCTTCCCAACGTGTACCCTTGACCTCTGGTTGGATGCGCCCTAAACACCTCCCTATGGAGGCTTTAGGGTGGCATCCTGACCAGTGGCCCAAACCACCTCATCCGGTTCCTTTCCATGTGGAGAAGTGGCTTTACTTTGAGGTCCCCCCGGATGGCAGAGCTTCTCACCCTATCTCTAAGGGAGAGACCTGCCACCCGACGGAGGAAACTCATTTTAGCCGCTTGTACCCGTGATCTTGTCCTATCGGTCATAACCCAAAGCTCATGACCATAGTCCCCAACCTGTATCGGTTGGGGACATCTCTACGCTGCTGATCCGCTTGAGATGGTTTCCTGTGGACGGGACTCTCGCTGCTGTCTTGGATCCGCTTCAACTGAACTCTCGCGGCTGTGTTGGAGCCACTATGGATTGAACTTTCACCCGCTCGACATCCATTGCTTTCGTTCCCCTAGAGAGGGGGGGTTGCCCACATCTGAGGTCCTCTCCAAGGTTTCTCATAGTCAGCATTGTCACTGGCGTCCCACTGGATGTGAATTCTCCCTGCCCACTGGGTGTGAGTTTTCCTTGCCCTTTTGTGGGTTCTTCCGAGGATGTTGTAGTCGTAATGATTTGTGCAGTCCTTTGAGACATTTGTGATTTGGGGCTATATAAATAAACATTGATTGATTGATTGATTGATAGTTGATCGACCGGTAAACCCACATCTGCGGTCCTCTCCAAGATTTCTCATAGTCATTCTCATTGACATCCCACTGGGTTGTGAGTTTTTCCTTACCCTCATGTGGGATCTGAACTGAGGATGTCGTCGTGGCTTGTGCAGCCGTTTGAGACACTCGTGATTAAGGGCTATATAAAAAAAACATTGATTGATTGAAAGAAAGAAAGTAAGTCAATCAATCAATCAATCAATCAATCGTTTACTTATATAGCCCTAAATCACTAGTGTCTCAAAGGGCTGCACAAACCACTACGACATCCTCGGTAGGCCCACATAAGGGCAAGGAAAACTCACACCCAGTGGGACGTCGGTGACAATAATGACTATGAGAACCTTGGAGAGGAGGAAAGCAATAGATGTCGAGCGGGTCTAACATGATACTGTGAAAGTTCAATCCATAATGGATCCAACACAGCCGCGAGAGTCCAGTCCAAAGCGGATCCAACACAGCAGCGAGAGTCCCGTTCACAGCGGACTATGTATGTGTATGTATGTATGTATGTGTATGTGTGTGTATGTATATGTATGTATGTATGTGTATGTATGTATGTATGTGTATGTGTGTGTATGTATATGTATGTATGTATGTGTATGTATGTATGTATGTGTATGTGTGTGTATGTATATGTATGTATGTATGTGTATGTATGTATGTATGTATGTATGTGTATGTATGTATGTATGTGTATGTGTGTGTATGTATGTATGTGTATGTGTGTGTATGTATATGTATGTATGTATGTATGTATGTATGTGTATGTATGTATGTATGTGTATGTGTGTGTATGTATATGTATGTATGTATGTGTATGTATGTATGTATGTGTATGTGTGTGTATGTGTGTATGTGTGTGTATGTATATGTATGTATGTATGTATGTATGTGTATGTATGTATGTATGTGTATGTGTGTGTATGTATATGTATGTATGTATGTGTATGTATGTATGTATGTGTATGTGTGTGTATGTATATGTATGTATGTATGTGTATGTATGTATGTGTATGTATGTATGTATGTGTATGTGTGTGTATGTATATGTATGTATGAATGTGTATGTATGTATGTATGTGTATGTGTGTGTATGTATGTATGTGTATGTGTGTGTATGTATATGTATGTATGTATGTATGTATGTGTATGTATGTATGTATGTGTATGTGTGTGTATGTATATGTATGTATGTATGTATGTGTATGTATGTATGTATGTGTATGTGTGTGTATGTATATGTATGTATGTATGTGTATGTGTGTATGTATGTATGTGTGTATGTATGTGTGTGTGTATGTATGTATGTATGTAAGTTCAATCCATAATGGATCCAACACAGTCGCGAGAGTCCAGACCAAAGCGGCTCCAACACAGCAGCGAGAGTCCCGTTCACAGCGGAGCCAGCAGGAAACCATCCCAAGCGGAGGCGGATCAGCAGCGCAGAGATGTCCCCAGCCGATACACAGGCGAGCAGTACATGGCCACCGGATCGGACCGGACTCCCTCCACAAAGGAGAGTGGGACATAGAAGAAAAAGAAAAGAAACGGCAGATCAACTGGTCTAAAAAGGGAGTCTATTTAAAGGCTAGAGTATACAAATGAGTTTTAAGGTGAGACTTAAATGCTTCTACTGAGGTGGCATCTCAAACTGTTACCGGGAGGGCATTCCAGAGTACTGGAGCCCGAAAGTCTTTGTTTTGTCACAACTCTGGTCAAGGCATTGCTCTGGTACCTGGACGGCGTGATTCGGTTGGTAGTGCCAGCCACTTGAGGGTTCCCGGTTCCATCCCCAGCTTCCCCCATCCTAGTCATGCCCGTTTTGCCCTTGAGCAAGACACTTCACCCTTGCTCCAGATGGGTCGTGATTAGGGCCTTGCAGGGCAGCTCCCGCCATCAGTGTGTGAATGGGTGAATGTACAAATAGTGTCAAAGCGCTTTGAGTACCTTGACGGTAGAAAAGCGCTATACAAGTATAACACATTAACCATTTACCATTTGCAAAGACATGCACCCGGGGATAAGTTGATTGGCAACAATAACTGGTCCTTAGTTTGTCTGTGTTGGCCCTGTGATGAGGTGGGGACTTGTCCTGCCTTCAGCCAGCTGGCATAGGCTCCATCCCCCACAACCCTGAAAGAGATAAGCAGTAGAAGATGGGATTATTGTGCTAAAATTCAAGAAATAGTCATTGTTGGCGAAGGTCGAGTGTGTGTTGCGTCCAAACTCTGAGTGGGTCAACAAGAAGCAGCCTGATGGGGCGTGGAGGAGATTCTGGAGGGGGCGAGGACATAAATAAGAAATAACTCTCGTGCGATTCACCACTGAGGAAGAATATGAAAAAGCAGGACACTGTCATGTCTGTGTGATCATGTTTTGTTTTTTTGGACACTCACTTCCTGTTTATGCACTTCCTTGTTTGCTTTGTGACCATGCCAACCCATTAGTTTTCACCTGTCCTCATGTCACGCACCTCTCTCACGTTTTGCACTCGCACACCTGTTTTCACTGATCATGTCAATGCTATTTAAGCCGTTCTGTTTCTGTTGTTCGTCCTGCCATCTATCACCTTCGATACCTCTACTCTTAGGGGCGGCATGGCGTAGTGGGTAGAGCGGCCGTGCCAGAAACCTGAGGGATGCAGGTTCGCTTCCCACCTGTTGACATCCAAATCGCTGCCGTTGTGTCCTTGAGCATTCATTCACCGGTGCCGCTCACACTGGTGAATGAATGATGAATGAATGATTGGTGGTGGTCGGAGGGGGCCGTAGGCGCAAACTGGCAGCCACGCTTCCGTCAGTCTACCCCAGGGCAGCTGTGGCTACTGAAGTAGCTTACCACCACCAGGTGTGAATGAATGATGGGTTCCCATTTCTCTGTGAGCGCTTTGAGTGTCTAACAATAGAAAAGCGTGATATAAATCTAATCCATTATTGTTATTATTATTATTACTACTCACGTCATGCCATGTTACCTCCACTCTGCTTCATGTCATGTTTTACAGTTCCATGCCAAGTACGTTTTTGTTTATAGTACATAGTTTCTGCCTTTGTGCAAGTCTTTGTTTTCATTAGTGAAGTTTGTTCTCCGCCATTGTGCACGCCTTTTGTTTGCTTTTTTTTTTTTTTTTTTGTATTTATAGTGTCCAAATAAAAATATGTCTTTCCCTTCATGCCATCTTCGGTCCAAGTTTTCTTGTATCTCGGGAAAACAACCACCTCATAGTCCACGCCTTGACAGATGTTGCCAGCACGAACAACAGAAACTACCTTCCTGTTTTTGCACTTCCTTGTTTGCTTTGTTACCATGCCAACCCATTAGTTTTCACCTGTCCTCATGTCACGCACCTCTCTCACGTTTTGCACTCGCACACCTGTTTTCACTGATCATGTCAATGCTATTTAAGCCGTTCTGTTTCTGTTGTTCGTCCTGGCAACATCACCTTCCACCACCATCTATCACCTTCGATACCTCTTCTCACGTCATGCCATGTTACTTCCACTCTGCTTCATGTCATGTTTTACAGTTCCATGCCAAGTACGTTTTTGTTTATAGTACATAGTTTCTGCCTTTGTGCAAGTCTTTGTTTTCATTCGTCAAGTTTGTTCTCCGCCATTGTGCACGCCTTTTGTTTGCTTTTTTTTTTTGTAGTTATAGTGTCTAAATAAAAATATGTCTTTCCCTTCATGCCATCTTCGGTCCAAGTTCACTTGCATCTCGGGAAAACAACCACCTCATAGTCCACGCCTTGACATTTTTTGTAGTGGTAGTGTCAAAATAAAAAGATGTCTTTACTTTCATGCCATCTCCGGTCCAAGTTCACTTGCATCTCGGGAAAACAACCACCTCATAGTCCACGCCTTGACAGATGTTGCCAGCACGAACAACAGAAACTACCTTCCTGTTTTTGCACTTCCTTGTTTGCTTTGTTACCATGCCAACCCATTAGTTTTCACCTGTCCTCATGTCACGCACCTCTCTCACGTTTTGCACTCGCACACCTGTTTTCACTGATCATGTCAATGCTATTTAAGCCGTTCTGTTTCTGTTGTTCGTCCTGGCAACATCACCTTCCACCACCATCTATCACCTTCGATACCTCTTCTCACGTCATGCCATGTTACCTCCACTCTGCTTCATGTCATGTTTTACAGTTCCATGCCAAGTACGTTTTTGTTTATAGTACATAGTTTCTGCCTTTGTGCAAGTCTTTGTTTTCATTAGTCAAGTTTGTTCTCCGCCATTGTGCACGCCTTTTGTTTGCTTTTTTTTTTGTTTGTAGTTATAGTGTCCAAATAAAAATATGTCTTTCCCTTCATGCCATCTCCGGTCCAAGTTCACTTGCATCTCGGGAAAACAACCACCTCATAGTCCACGCCTTGACAGATGTTGCCAGCACGAACAACAGAAACAGACCGGCTTAAATAGCATTGACATGATCAGTGAAAGCAGGTGTGCGAGTGCAAAACGTGAGACAGGTGCGTGACATGAGGACATGGGAAACCTAATGGGTAGTCATGGTAACAAAACAAACAAGGAAGTGCAAAAACAGCAACTGAGTGTCCAAAAAACAAAACATTATCACACAGACATGACTGACACTCATTATTCTCCACCTGTGCTACTTTTTTAAATGTCTCAGGAACATTACCGCAAAATTGACATCTTCTGTCATTGCAGTTTTTGAGGTACACAGAATTGGAACCAAGGGATTTTATTTCATCGTGTGGGCTTTGCTGCTTACTGATAAAAAAAAAGAGCAACCACGAAATCTGCTGACAAAAGGTGATGCTGTGTTGGCATCACATGCTTAAACATTAAAGACTTTGCTATGTTTGTTTTCATCAGGGATGTTACTGTTAGGAGAGGATGTCATAAGAGGAGCCGATGACAAGGGTGATGAATGTGGTGTGTGCTTCCCAGCACAGACGCTGGTAGTAGCCCCCCCCCCCTCCACTAGGCGGATGCCAGACACCGTCAACACTGGGCGGAGGAGTTCCGGGTTTTCGGTCGCCCCCGGGGACGGGCATTAGGGGGCCAGGAGGAGGGAAAACAACACGTCCCCTCGTCGAGTCCCAGCAGCGACATCATGGCGGGCTCCACTGGAGCCTTCGCCGGACTGGCAGTACAAGCGGGTGCTGGCAGGGAGCTGGAATCCGCCTTGGAGCAGGAACAGGTGCTGGGGGTTCAACCGGTGTTGGTCGTCGTGGCGCCGCGACCGGGGAAAAATGCGGGGCTGCGACCGGCGTGCGACGCGGTGTGGGAACCAGTGGCTGATGCGACGGCACAGGCGATTGCCGTAGAACCGGTGGAGGAGTTTGCAGAGCAACAGGCGACGGGGAAGATGGCGGTGGAATGGATTGTGAGATCGACAGGCGGACCGGTGTGGCGTCTTCAGTAATGCGGACGCTGTATCGATCCGTTGTGGTGAAGAAGGAGCTGAGCCGGAAGGCAAAGCTCCCAATTTACCGGTCAGTCTATGTTCCTATCCTAACCTATGGTCGTGAGCTTTGAGTTATAACCGAAAGGACAAGATCACGGGTACCACCCGAACGCCTCCCGAGGGAGGTGTTTCGGGCACGTCCGATCGGTAGGGGGCCACGGGGAAGACCCAGGACACGTTGGGAAGACTATGTGTACCGGCCGGCCTGGGAACGCCTCGGGATCCCCCGGGAGGAGCTGGACGAGGTGGCTGGGGAGAGGGAAGTCTGGACTTCTGTGCTTAGGCTGCTGCCCCCACGATCCGGCCTCGGATAAGTGGAAGACGATGGATGGATGATACATAGGTGTGACAACATAAGTCCTTATATGGCAATTACCGTGCAGTCCTAATTAACTTGCACATAAATGGTAAATGATAAATGGGTTGTACTTGTATAGCGCTTTTCTACCTTCAAGGTACTCAAAGCGCTTTGACACTACTTCCACATTTACCCATTCGCACACACACTCACACACTGATGGAGGGAGCTGCCATGCAAGGCGCCAACCAGCACCCATCAGGAGCAAGGGTGAAGTGTCTTGCTCAAGACACAACGGACGTGACGAGGTTGGTACTAGGTGGGATTTGAACCAGCGACCCTCGGGTTGCGCACGGCCACTCTCCCACTGCGCCACGCCGTCCCTATATGACAAGCATTTTTTTTTACCATATTCTATCATGCTCATACCCCATTTTTTTGTTGTAGCATTGTGAAGTGAAGTGAATTATATTTATATAGCACTTTTTCTCTAGTGACTTAAAGCGCTTTACATAGTGAAACCCAATATCTAAGTTACATCTAAAGCAGTGTGGGTGGCACTGGGAGCAGGTGGGTAAAGTGTCTTGCTCAAGGACACAATGGCCGTAACTAGGATGGCGAAAGCGGGGATCGAACCTGGAACACTCAAGTTGCAGGCACGGCCACTCTACCAACCGAGCTATATCGCCCCAAATCGAATTGTTTTTTTATATTCTACTAAATCAGGAACTGTGCTGTAGATGAATTGATTGTATTTGGGCAATGTATAAACAGTATGACATATATATTACATTTGAAAACAAAAAGTACCCAAATATAATTTTCACTCTTTGTTTTTTAATTTAATTTTGTCCAATTGTCCAGACTCAAGCAATCATTTGTGTTAATTCGGCCTACTGACTTTGATGGTTGAGTTTGACGGATACAATAAATCAATAAAGCACTGACGGACAGGTTCAGGAAATAGTGTTCGAATAATCATGTATATATATTATCACACAACTTTAGTATGCTTAATGTCCGTTGCTATAGTTATTAGCTATTGTGCTCAAGCTGCATTGTTTCTATCTGTGCAAGGACAACATTTCTTCTGCAGGTATTGTCTTTGTTTTTAGCCCGCTAGCAGCCAAGGACTTCATGGATCTCAACGAAGATAAGATGACAGCAGGCAGGCGAAGCAGAAACAAGGAAATCACAAGGCCCCAGCACATTCCGTCACATATTGTGCGTACTGGACCTGCTTTGCGTAATATATGTGACCACTCCTTTTTAGATGCGGCCTCAGTCATGTTGACTATGGAACTGCTGAATAAATAGTGCGTAGGGCGAGACTGTGACTGTCACAGTTTGTTTAGCAGTGGAACAAAGGGACCCAAGGATGCAGATGAATTTGAGAGTAAATAGTCTTTACTTCACAAATAAGAAAAAGTCAATACGAAAATGCTCAAACCAGAATGCAACAAAAGGCGACGGTGCGGAAAAAGAGGAACACAAAAAGGCACCGTGATAAAAGAACAAAGGCTAAACTACAAACTAAACTAAAACTAGGGTCGAAAATGCAAGACGTGCAAACTACGATATACATACCAACTGGATGGCTCAAGGAATTGACAAGTCTGAGGCAAAAATACAAAGAGACTAGGAAGAATCATCAAACACCGTCACGGAGTGGAATAGCCAAGTACCATCCAGTTGGCCAGGTGCTGCTTATATAGTGCAGGTAAAATGAGATCCAGCTGTGCACGTCTTGCAGCTCCGCCCACAGGAAATCTAAGGAAGACCAAACGTCAGAGACAAGTCTGCTGCACCAACAAGGTCAACTGAGTAAACTAACCACAAGATGGCAGCAGGTGGTGACAGTGATTGAGTGTGCAGCGCCATGCGTTCTCCTCATGAGCTAAATTGAACTCTGTCTCTGCATGGTTTCTTGCCTCTTGTCTGTTTAATAGATGTCATCAGTGTTTGAACCTGACAAATAGTTAAATAATTCACAAAATAATGAAATTCAATGA
Source organism: Nerophis ophidion (assembly GCF_033978795.1). Classification (NCBI taxonomy): domain Eukaryota; kingdom Metazoa; phylum Chordata; class Actinopteri; order Syngnathiformes; family Syngnathidae; genus Nerophis; species Nerophis ophidion. The sequence goes on from NC_084624.1 coordinate 47,823,982, forward strand.
TTAAACGAATAATAAATATTGAAATTGTCACACCTATGGATCATGTTTTGTTTTGTCATGTAATGTTTTTGATTTAGGACATTCAGTCACGTTTTGCACTTCCTGGTTTTGTTTGCTTCCATGCCAACTCATTAGTTTTCACCTGTCACGTCCCTGTTCTCAGCCTCACACCTGTTTTCACTAATGATCAGAACTATTTAAGTCACTCTTTTTCTTGTCTTCGTCCTGGGATCTTCTCACATGCGCACGCACCCTACCCATGCTGTACCTCCTCCAAGTCCTTGTCCATAGTTCCATAAATAAATAAATGATAAATGGGTTGTACTTGTATAGCGCTTTTCTACCTTCAAGGTACTCAAAGCGCTTTGACACTACTTCCACATTTACCCATTCACACACACATTCACACACTGATGGAGGGAGCTGCCATGCAAGGCGCTAACCAGCACCCATCAGGAGCAAGGGTGAAGTGTCTTGCTCAGGACACAACGGACGTGACGAGGTTGGTACTAGGTGGGATTTGAACCAGGGCCCCTCGGGTTGCGCACGGCCACTCTTCCACTGCGCCACGCCGTCCCCATGCCGTGTAAGTTTTTTGTAGTTATGCCATTGTGCTAGTTTTGTTTATAGTTTATAATATTCATGCCAGCGTGCTGTTTCTGTTCATAGTTCATTCATGCCACCGAGCAAGTGTTTTTGTTTCACGTTAGCCGTTCCATGCCGTGTAAGTTTTTTTGTAGTTATGCCATTGTGCTAGTTTTGTTTATAGTTTATTATATTCATGCCATTGTGCTGTTTCTGTTCATAGTTCATTCATGCCACCGAGCAAGTGTTTTTGTTTCACGTTAGCCGTTCCATGCCGTGTAAGTTTTTTTGTAGTTATGCCATTGTGCTAGTTTTGTTTATAGTTTATAATATTCATGCCAGCGTGCTGTTTCTGTTCATAGTTCATTCATGCCACCGAGCAAGTGTTTTTGTTTCACGTTAGCCGTTCCATGCCGTGTAAGTTTTTTTGTAGTTATGCCATTGTGCTAGTTTTGTTTATAGTTTATTATATTCATGCCATTGTGCTGTTTCTGTTCATAGTTCATTCATGCCACCGAGCAAGTGTTTTTGTTTCACGTTAGCCGTTCCATGCCGTGTACGTTTTTTTGTAGTTATGCCATTGTGCTAGTTTTGTTTATAGTTTATAATATTCATGCCAGCGTGCTGTTTCTGTTCATAGTTCATTCATGCCACCGAGCAAGTGTTTTTGTTTCACGTTAGCCGTTCCATGCCGTGTAAGTTTTTTTGTAGTTATGCCATCGTGCTAGTTTTGTTTATAGTTTATAATATTCATGCCATCGTGCTGTTTCTGTTCATAGTTCATTCATGCCATCGAGCAAGTGTTTTTGTTTCACGTTTGTACTGTTTAGCCAAGTTTCTTCCTCCATTGTGATCGCTTTTTGTTGTTTATTTGTTTATTAAATAAACAACCAGGTACTCACATCCACGCCGCACTTGTGCTGGTTCTCATCTGCATTGAAGAAACAATCCACGTCCAAGCCATGTTGTGACAGAAATGAATGAAATCATAAAATTTTATTTTTCATTGAATACATCAATGGCGAATTTAAGGAATTATTTAAAGATGTATTTATGTATTGTTGGCCCATTTGTTCCTCTTTGTTTTTCCATCACTTCCTGATTCAAATACCTCCTGAAAAGGTTCTATGACGTAGGTATGCCACTCACCGTGTAGGTAAATGACCTTGATGGGTAGGGGGGCCAGTAATGACACCATGATTCCAGCACATCAATTATGAGGGGCATTTGTGAAGGTAATCTGCTGCACGCAAGGCAAAAAAAAAAAAAAAAGGTGGGGGTGGACAGGACCTGCTGCACTATTCATGCCACCATCTGCTCCCTTTCACACAGACAGTCGTGCACAAACATGCAATTTAGAGCGGTGCGCCCCTTGTTGGTTGCAGCCGCGGTCCAAACATACCAGGAGCGCCATCCGAGAAGGGGAGGAAAGGGGAGAACGCAAACAAACAGCAGCAGCAGCAAAAAGGGAATCAATAAAAGGAGAAGCCGAGGGGACGGCCGGGTCATCTCATTCAGTGCCTAAGCCAACATTGCAGCACATCAAATATAAATAGGCTCCTTCTTCCTTCTTCTATACCTCCCAAAAGTGCAGCCAATCTAGATCTAAAGCTGCCCACGTCTACATTGAATGAACATCTGGCGGCGCTCTAATTGAAGTCTTTCATCTCCACCGCCCTGAAGGGATTCAAACACATTTCCTCCTATTGGTTTTTATACGCTGATTGGTTTTATTTATTTATTTCGGATTGATTTTAGTCGGTGGCAAATGTTCCCGCGAAGAAATCTGTAACTCCACCCAAAAATGAAGTATGAAATGCTACGATTCAAGTAAAAAAGGACAAACAACAATAGAAGGATAGCGAGATCTTAAAGTCCAAGCCTTTTTTTTTTGGGATTAGACTCCACATCATGTGAAATGTTACGCAAAGGTATTCTCTGCCCTTTGATGTTCCGTAACAGATAAAAAGGTAATGGAAAATTTCCCCGAACATTTTAGTTTACTGTCAGGTTCAAACACTGATGACATTTATTAAACAGACAAGAAGCAAGGAATCATGCAGAGACAGAGTTAAATGTTGCTCAATGAGGAGAGACTTATTGAGCTGTACACTTTGTTACAGTTCCAACCTACGCTCTAAGGTACAGTCCCACGTGCTCCTCTATTTATTTGGGAGGTCCCTGGTTACATTACTGAGGCTGCTTTGATCATATTACGCCTGTACTGGCTCACCTGCACTGGCTTCCTGTGCACTTAAGATGTGACTTTAAGGTTTTACTGCTTACGTATAAAATACTACACGGTCTAGCTCCAGCCTATCTTGCCGATTGTATTGTACCATATGTCCCGGCAAGAAATCTGCCTTCAAAAGACTCCGGCTTATTAGTGATTCCTAGAGCCCAAAAAAAGTCTGCGGGCTATAGAGCGTTTTCCGTTCGGGCTCCAGTACTCTGGAATGCCCTCCCGGTAACAGTTCGAGATGCTACCTCAGTAGAAACATTTAAGTCTCACCTTAAAACTCATCTGTATACTCTAGCCTTTAAATAGACCTCCTTTTTAGACCAGTTGATCTGCCGCTTCTTTTCTTTCTCCTATGTCCCCCCCTCCCTTGTGGAGGGGGTCCGGTCCGATGACCATGGATGAAGTACTGGCTGTCCAGAGTCGAGACCCAGGATGGACCGCTCGTCGGGACCCAGGATGGACCGCTCGCCTGTATCTGTTGGGGACATCTCTACGCTGCTGATCCGCTTGAGATGGTTTCCTGTGGACGGGACTCTGGCTGCTGTCTTGGATCCGCTTGAACTGAACTCTCGCGGCTGTGTTGGAACCACTATGGATTGAACTTTCACAGTATCATGTTAGACCCGCTCCACATCCATTGCTTTCGGTCCCCTAGAGGGGGGGGGGTTGCCCACTTCTGAGGTCCTCTCCAAGGTTTCTCATAGTCAGCATTGTCACTGGCGTCCCACTGGATGTGAATTCTCCCTGCCCACTGGGTGTGAGTTTTCCTTGCCCTTTTGTGGGTTCTTCCGAGGATGTTGTAGTCGTAATGATTTGTGCAGTCCTTTGAGACATTTGTGATTTGGGGCTATATAAATAAACATTAATGATTGATTGATTGCTTCTGAAGGAAGGGGGGTCTTTTCAGCAGCCCTAGTTAGACACAATATATGATTATTCAGAAATGCAAATGTGCTGACACTCGTGATATCGCCCCACAAATGGATGAAGTTTTTCGCTAAGTAGAATCACAGCTGACCTGGACATTTGAAAGTTCTCTTGCCGTTCCTCTGGCACAACACACTCGTTGACTAAACAAAACAAAACAGGCTGCCGCTCTTCCAGGCCTTATCCAAAACCGTCGCTCAACATTGCTATGTTGCCGTCTGAGATGTGTTGTATCCCAAATAGCTGCAATCGCCTGATTCCTTCTCTTAAGGTGTTCATGTGTGATTTCCACAAGCGTCTGTACATGTAGATGTCAGGTTCAAACACTGATGACATCTATTAATCAGACAAGAAGCAAGGAACCATGCAGAGACAGAGTTCAATTTAGCTCATGAGGAGAACGCATGGTGCAGCACACTTAGTCACAGTCTCGCCCTACGCTCTAAGGTTCAGCTCCTGCTTCCCTCTTTTTATTCAGAGTTCCATAGTCAACATCACTGAGGCCGCTTCTAAAAGGAGTGGTCACATATATCATGCAAAGCAGGTCCAGGACGCACAGTACGTGACGGAATGGGCTGGGGGCCTTGTCCCCACTTCGTCTGCGTGTTGTCATCTTATCTTCGTTGAGGTCCGTGAAGTCCTTGGCTGTTAGCGTGCTATAACAAAGATAACATCTGTGGCTGAGGCCACCATTCAGACAAGAAGTTTTGTCCTTGCACAGATAGAAAAAGTCTAACTTGAGCACAATAGTTAATAACTAAAGCAACAGACTTTAAGCATACTTAAGTTAGTGTGATAATTTATACATAACTATTCCAACAGTAGAAGGATGACTCGCCTCCATCTTTCTCGTGTTTGCGTCTGAGTTTCGAAACCGGTTGTTATAAAGCTGGCTGTGGCGCGTTCTTTCTGACATCACTTCCTGTCCGAAGTCAGTTTGTAAACCATTGATGAGTCCAAACAGAACTAAGAGTTCAGCCTTAAAAGATGGGTTAGTGTGGCTGTCACGGGGCTTAGGCTAAATAATTGTTCCTTTAAGGAGTTATCCGGCTTACTGTAGACAGGGTCTTAGGGAAAATATATTGATCCTCAAGGGAAATTATTCAACACGGTAGAGCTCAATTACAAAAGGAAAGGAACAAATAAAATGGCACAAAAAAAGAGGCCAAAATAACAAATAAAATGGAGTAGACCAGCAATAGTGTCAGGATCAGACACTGATGACATCTATTAAACAGACAAGAAGCAAGGAATCGAAGCGGGATAGCTCGGTTGGTAGAGTGACCGTGCCAGCAACTTGTGGGTTCCAGGTTCCATCCCCGCTTCTGCCAACCAAGTACTCACTGCCGTTGTGCCCTTGGGCACGACACTTTACCCACCTGCTCCCAGTGCCACCCACACTGGTTTAAAGGCCTACTGAAAGCCACTACTAGCGACCACGCAGTCTGATAGTTTATATATCAATGATGAAATATTAACATTGCAACACATGCCAATACGGCCGCTTTAGTTTACTAAATTGCAATTTTAAATTTACCGCAGAGTTTCTTGTTGAAAACGTCGCGGAATGATGACGTGTGTTTGTGACTTCTCGGGTTGCAGCGGATATTTCAGCCTAGCACCACTTACAGCTAAAAGTGGCATAATTACACAGTAATTCGGACATCTGTGTTACTGAATCTTTTGCAATTTGTTCAATGAATATTGGAGACGTCAAAGAAGAATGCTGTTGGTGGAAAGGGGTGGATTGCAGCTGCCCTTAGCACTGAACTATTTGTTTGTTGTGAAGCTTTAACACAGAGCGGTCAGGCGGACATGTTTCTCTACGTCAACCAGCAAGTTTTTGGATGGGAAAATTGTGATATTAGGTTGGCTCTTACCGGAGACGTCAGTGGATTATGGGACCTCCTCCTGAAGCTGTCAAAAAGAGAGCTGTTATCTTGGCTCCTCGGCTTCTCTTCGAGACACTGGTGTTCACCGCAGCCATCCGACTTTGAGGTATGACTTTATAATCTCACTAAAATACTATTGACACAATAAGCAGATAAGGGATTTTCCAGAATTATCCCAGTAAATGTGTCTAATTACATATGAATGCTCCCACTGCTGCCGCCCGAAGCCGTGGCCTTTTTTTTTTGATTCACTCTAACTTTCCTTGTCCACAAATCTTTCATCCTCGCTCAAATTAATGGGGGAACTGTCGCTTTCTCGGTCCGAATCGCTCTTGCTGCTGGTGGCCATGATTATAAACAATGTTCAGATGTGAGGAGCTCCACAACCCGTGATGTCACGCGCACATCGTCTGCTACTTCCGGTACAGGCAAGACTTTTTTATTAGCGACCAAAAGTTGCGAACTTTATCGTCGTTGTTCTCTGCTAAATCCTTTCAGCAAAAATATGGCAATATCGCGAAATGATGAAGTATGACACATAGAATGGACCTGCTATCCCCGTTTAAATAAGAACATCTCATTTCAGTAGGCCTTTAAAACACACAAAAAAATACTTAGATATTGGGTTTCACTGTGTAAAGCGCTTTGAGTCACAAGAGAAAAGCGCTATATAAATATAATGCACTTCTGATTTACACTTAAAAGTAATCATGCAGAGACAGAGTTCAATTTGGCTCATACACATTTTTTTGGGCTGTATTCTAGTTACAGATCCAAACCACATTCTAGAGTCTAGCCCGCGTGCTTCCTCCATTTATTTGGGAGGTCCCCGTTTCCATCACTGAAGTTGTCGCAGAGGGAAGGGGTCATCTCGACAACTCCAGTTAGACACAATATATGATTATACAAGAAATGCAAATGTGTTGACGCTGGTGATATCACCTTGTCTCTGCTCTGTCTGCGTCACGGCGGTGTTTGGCCTTGGCAGCCAGCAGTCCGCTACTGGACACAATTACTTATACCAGACTGGCTTGCAAGCTTTTGGATTGCCAGCTTTGCACGAAATACCACTTTAGCACGATTGACAATAATTATAGCAACGGCCCTTAAGTATAAAAGTTGTGTGATCATAATTCTTCGAACTAATAGGGAAGAGACTGTACAGTACATAACAACAACAGCATTAGAATCAGACACCTTAAAAAGTCCATAGTGGATTTAACATAATAGTGAGAGTCCAGTCCATAGTGGATCTAATATAATATTGAGAGTCCAGTCCATAGTGGATCTAACATAATAGTGTGAGAGTCCAGTCCATAGTGGATCTAACATAATAGTGAGAGTCCAGTCCATAGTGGATTTATCATAATAGTGAGAGTCCAGTCCATAGTGGATTTATCATAATAGTGAGAGTCCAGTACATAGTGGATCTAACATAATAGTGTGAGAGTCCAGTCCATAGTGGATCTAACATAATAGTGAGAGTCCAGTCCATAGTGGATTTATCATAATAGTGAGAGTCCAGTCCATAGTGGATTTATCATAATAGTGAGAGTCCAGTACATAGTGGATCTAATATAATAGTCAGAGTCCAGTCCATAGTGGATCTAATATAATAGTGAGAGTCCAGTACATAGTGGATTTATCATAATAGTGAGAGTCCAGTCCATAGTGGATTTATCATAATAGTAAGAATCCAGTCCATAGTGGATTTATCATAATAGTGAGAGTCCAGTCCATAGTGGATCTAATATAATAGTGAGAGTCCAGTCCATAGTGGATCTAATATAATAGTGAGAGTCCAGTCCATAGTGGATCTAATATAATAGTGAGTGTCCAGTCCATAGTAGATTTATCATAATAGTGAGAGTCCAGTCCATAGTGGATCTAACATAATAGTGAGAGTCCACTCCATAGTGGATCTAACATAATAGTGAAAGTCCAGTCCATAGTGGATCTAACATAATAGTGAAAGTCCAGTCCATAGTGGATCTAACATAATAGTGAGAGTCCAGTCCATAGTGGGGCCAGCAGGAGACCATCCCGAGCGGAGACAGGTCAGCAGCGCAGAAATGTCCCCAACCGATGCACAGGCGAGTGGCCCACCCTGGGTCCTGACCCTGGACAGCCAGCGCTTCATCTGTGTCGTCCAAACCTGTGCCCTCCTCTCCACAGGAGAAGGGGCAGAGCAGAAAATAAATGGCAGATCAACTGGTCTAAAAAGGGGGTCTATTTAAAGGCTAGAGTATACAAATGTGTTTTAAGATGGGACTTAAATGCTTCTACTGAGGTAGCATCTAGTCCATGATGGAAAGCAGTGTGTCAAGTGTCCTGTCTCTCACTGACACAAACAGCTTTCCAGCCAAATTATAGTTTACTTGCCAACCTTGAGACTCCCGATTTCGGGAGGTCTGGGCCTGGGGTGGAGGCGTGGTTGGGGGGGGGACGTAGTTAAGAGGGGAGGAGTGTAATTCACCAACTGGACGGACTAAGTTCAACAGCCCAGTAAGGCAATTAGTCTAGGAGAAGGATCTCTGATATAAAATACCCCTTCCAAGCCAGCGTGGAAGGTGTAGGCTAATAACCAGCATGAAAAGTACGCCAAATGGCAGAAACATGCCGAGGCTTTCGTCCAGCAGTGGACTGACAACGGCTGATGATGATGATATGTATGAAATACTTGACTTTCAGTGAATTCTAGCTATATATATTTATTTTTTTATATACAGTGGGGCAAAAAAGTATTTAGTCAGCCAGCGATTGTGCAAGTTCTCCCACTTAAAATGATGACAGAGGTCTGTAATGTTCATCATAGGTACACTTCAACTGTGAGAGACAGAATGTGAAAAAAAAAATCCAGGAATTCACATTGTCGGAATTTTTAAGAATTTATTTGTAAATTATGGTGGAAAATAAGTATTTGGTCAACCATTCAAATCTCTCACTGATGGAAGAAGGTTTTGGCTCCAAATCTCACGATACATGGCCCCATTCATTCTTTCCTTAACACGGATCAATCGTCCTGTCCCCTTAGCAGAAAAACAGCCCCGAAACATGATGTTTCCACCCCCATGCTTCACAGTAGGTGTGGTGTTCTTGGGATGCAACTCAGTATTCTTCTTCCTCCAAACACGACCAGTTGAGTTTATACCAAAAAGTTCTATTCTGCTTTCATCTGACCACATGACATTCTCCCAATCCTCAGCTGCATCATCCAAGTATCCATCATCAGACAGATTCCGGTATTGTTCCTCGTCGTGTCGTGTTGTGGCGATTCAAATTATATTCTTCAAACACAGCAGCCTGTGTCCCACAAATTAATCACACGGCTTTACTTTTCATCTTTGTAAAGACATACTTGGCAGTCCATGTCTTGTTGTAAACACAGCATTCATCATCAATTTTTCTCTTTTTAGAGTGAACTGACGTCTCGGTGGTAACCGGACATACGTCCGTAAAAAATACTTTTCAAAATAAAAGCAGCACAGTTGTATTACACGCACGACATGGATGTTTTTTTTTATTTTTTATTTTGTCATTTGTGATTGCCGCTGTTCACATTCACTCACAAACGCGCATGAGCATACGTCCACACGGAATTAATACAAATAACGCTTTTCAAAACAAAAGCAGCACCGTTGTATTGCACACTCGACATAGATACTTTCTTAAATGTATTTTGTAATTTATGATTGACCTCACGCGGGCCACAGAATGCCCAGGTCTGATTTAGATGTGACGGACTCCTGCCGTCGTCGTGCAGGTTCCACGGACCATACAGGAAGGGCATCTCTTAAAGGGGAACATTATCACAATTTCAAAAGGGTTGAAAACAATAAAAATCAGTTCCCAGTGGCTTGTTTTATTTTTCGAAGTTTTTTTCAAATTTGTACACCACCCGGAATATCCCTAAAAAAGCTTTTAAGTTCTTGATTTTCGCTATTTGCGAAGCGACTGTTCATTTCCCTGTGACGTCATACAGTGCTGCCAATACAAACAACATGGCGGTTACCACAGCAAGATATAGCGACATTAACTCGGATTCAGACTCGGATTTCAGCGGCTTAAGCGATTCAACAGATTACCCATGTATCGAAACAGATGGTCGGAGTATGGAGGCAGATAGCAAAAACGAAATTTAAGAAGAAACTGAAGCTACTGAGCGAATAGCTATTGACGCTATTCGGCCATAGCATGGGTGTACCTATTGAGGTGGCCCATAGCATGGCTGCTTTATTAGCATCGCCAGTAAAATGTGCGGACCAAACGATCAGGACTTTCGCATCTTGTGACACTGGAGCAACTTAAATATGTCGATTGGTAAGTGTTTGGTTCGCATTAAATGTGGGTATCTAGCTTCAAATGTACATACAGCTAGCGTAAATAGCATGTTGGCATCGATTATCGTAGCATGTTAGCATCGATTAGCTGGCAGTCATGCTGCGACCAAATATGTCTGATTGGCACATAAGTCAACAACATCAACAAAACTCACCTTTGTGATTTCGTTGACTTAATGAAGTGAATTATATTTATATAGCGCTTTTCTCTAGTGACTCAAAGCGCTTTACATAGTGAAACCCAATATCTAAGTTACATTTAAACCAGTGTGGGTGGCACTGGGAGCAGGTGGGTGAAGTGTCTTGCCCAAGGACACAACGGCAGTGACTAGGATGACGGGAGCGGGAATCGAACCTGCAACCCTCCAGTTGCTGGCACGGCCACTCTACCAACCGAGCTATGCCGCCCTATTCATGGTTATCTTCCCTAAGGTGTTGCACACACAAAAAGCTGAACTGAACACACACCCTTTTTCTTGCTTTCTTCGCACCTCAGCTTGTGTACATTCACGGCCCCACAGACAGTCGGAAACTATGGAAGTCTTTTTAAAAGTGCAAACTTTAATGGTTGCAAATGCATCTGCAGGTTATCCATACATCTCTGTGCCATGTCTGTCTTAGCATCGCCGGTCAAATGTGGAGACACTCTGGCACATTCAATGGGGGTCTGGCGGCAGATTTCTTGCCAGTGGTGCAACTTGAATCCCTCCCTGTTAGTGTTGTTACACCCTCCGACAACACACCCACGAGGCATGATGTCTCCAAGGTTCCAAAAAATAGTCAAAAAAACGGAAAATAACAGAGCTGATACCCGGTGTTTGTAATGTGAAAATGAAAATGGTGGGTGTGTTACCTTGGTGATGTCACATTCTGATGTCATCGCTACAAGACCGATAAACAGAAAAGTGTTTAATTCGCCAAAATTCACCTATTTAGAGTTCGGAAATCGGTTAAAAAAATACATGGTCTTTTTTCAGCAACATCAAGTTGCTGAAAAAAGTTGACGCCTGCATAGGTTTGGTGATAATGTTCCCCTTCAAGCGGGATTGACTCTTTTTTATTTTGTCAAATAAAGCTTTGTCTTTTGGTCAGATCGCTTTTCAGCTGCTCCTCTCCTGCTCGCTCCTCTCTCGCTTCCAGTCAGCCGCCTCTTCGTTGCTGTATTTGGTTCGCTCTTGGTCATTTTCCCCCTGTCAGCTTTTGTTGCTGGTTCTCCTACTCCTTCTGCCACGATCCCTCCTCCTTCTCCCCTTTTATAAAGCCAGAGGAGAAATGTCAATTGTGTGCCGGTGCGCGATCTACGCCCCGCCTCTCCGCTCATCCGCATTCTCCACCTCCTTGCCGCCATCTTGGGCAGGGCTGTTGCGTGCCCTTAACCACCGTCAGCACGTCGGCTGCGCCTCCCCACAGATTTATTCAGTGTTTATTGTGTAATTCTAATACAGTGCCAAAAATGAACTGATCCCCATCCTGAGGAACTTTCCACAGACCAAACAGGCTGGATGGTGTTCAAGGCACCGCAGAAATCAAAGGACATGATCTTCACAGTGCCCCTCCCACCATCCAGGTGAGATTGAGGTAGGTGACAACATCATCCACTCCAACATGAAGCTAAAACGCTAACTGTAGAGAGTACAGGACAGGGGCCACCAGGGGTGAGCCTGCGCAAATCTCTACAATAAACTTTCTTTACGTGAAACGTCAAGGCATCGAGTCTGACGTCGTTCACACATGACGGGACAGGCTTCTCTGGCTCTGGCACTGTGCAGAGTGTTTTCCATAGCCCTGGTATCCTCTCTAACATCAGACTCAGGTTGAAGATGAAGTCAGTTGAGCAGTACAAGATCTCTGAACCCCAGGGTCGACATGGTCAAGGCCTGCTGACTTGACTGGGTTGACACCTGGAATGTGTCAACCCAGTCTCAACAATCTCACCTGGCCAGTTAGAGAGCCAGAGAGCTGGCTTTCTGAGTCAGGGTGAAAGTGTGGGGTGTGGGGACAAGCAGTCGCATGCAGGAGTGAAGACGTCTGTGGTTTGCTAGTCTGGAGAGGTGTGAGGACAGAAGTGGAGTGGGGAGGACCAGCATGAGGTGTAGCTCGGAATCTATTAAAAAACAGTCTGCTCGCTGGCTCTGTCTGCACCCGCGATTGTGTAGCATTGTTACATGTGACGTTATGTGCTAGATCATTTACTAGCTCATTCAAGTTGCATCTCCAGACATGCCCGTGTTTCTTCTTCTTCTACAGGTACAAGCGCTTCTGGAAATCAATCAATGCAATCAATCAATGTTTATTTATATAGCCCCAAATCACAAATGTCTCAAAGGACTGCACAAATCATTACGACTACAACATCCTCGGAAGAACCCACAAAAGGGCAAGGAAAACTCACACCCAGTGGGCAGGGAGAATTCACATCCAGTGGGACGCCAGTGACAATGCTGACTATGAGAAACCTTGGAGAGGACCTCAGATGTGGGCAACCGCCCCCCCCCCCTCTAGGGGACCGAAAGCAATGGATGTCGAGCGGGTCTAACATGATACTGTGAAAGTTCAATCCATAGTGGCTCCAAGACAGCAGTGAGAGTCCCGTCCACAGGAAACCATCTCAAGCGGATCAGCAGCGTAGAGATGTCCCCAACCGATACAGGCGAGCGGTCCATCCTGGGTCCCGACGAGCGGTCCATCCTGGGTCTCGACTCTGGACAGTCAGTACTTCATCCATGGTCATCGGACCGGACCCCCTCCACAAGGGAGGGGGGGACATAGGAGAAAGAAAAGAAGCGGCAGATCAACTGGTCTAAAAAGGAGGTCTATTTAAAGGCTAGAGTATACAGATGAGTTTTAAGGTGAGACTTAAATGTTTCTACTGAGGTAGCATCTCGAACTGTTACCGGGAGGGCATTCCAGAGTACTGGAGCCCGAACGGAAAACGCTCTATAGCCCGCAGACTTTTTTTGAGCTCTAGGAATCACTAATAAGCCGGAGTCCTTTGAACGCAGATTTCTTGCCGGGACATATGGTACAATACAATCGGCAAGATAGGCTGGAGCTAGACCGTGTAGTATTTTATACGTAAGTAGTAAAACCTTAAAGTCACATCTTAAGTGCACAGGAAGTGCACTTAAGACATGAATACCTTAAGACAGCGTTTCTCAAAGTGTGGGGCGGGCCCCATTGGTGGGGAATAGAGACATGACAGGTGGGGCGCGAGGAATGGGAGGAAATTTCACTTTAATTATTCATTTTTATTTTTTTCATTATATTCTTAGATTTTTTTTTTTACAACCCCATTTTCTATACAAACTGTAAATCACTTTGTGATTGTGTCTGTGAAATCCGCTATATAAATTAGTGTAAATTACTTGTTTTTCTTGTAGGCTTCAAATTTCTACGTCGGAGCGAAAGTTTGACGGACGCAACAGTCAGTAACTAATGGGGGCGGGGCTAAGCGGAAGAAACTTTCGCGCGAATGGGTAGCAGCAAAATTAAAAGCTGTTCCACTGTCAAACGACACAGTTGCGAGACGTATATGCGACATTGCAAGTGATCTTGAGGAACAACTCGTAGACAAATTAAAATAAAATCGTTTTGCTTTACAAGTGGACGAAGCTACTGACGGCAATAAAGACTGCCTGTTCATCGCATACGTGATACGTCCGTTTTGTGAATGGCGAGTCACTGTGCGAGGATTTGCTGTTTTGCAAATACAAAAAAATAGAGCCAGTGCTGATGAGCTGTTCAAGATAATGGACAGTTTCCTCAAAGAACGCGACCTTAAATGGGAAAACTGTGTGGGTTTTTGCTCTGATGGCACACAGACCATGGCAGGGTCAAGAAACGGGCTGCAGGTTCTAATAAAGAGGGTTGCGCCAAATGCGCATTGGACACACTGTCATTCACCAGGAAGCACTCGCGTCAAGGCAGCTCAGCCCCGAACTCAATGAGGTTTAAACAGATGTTGTGAGCGCGGTAAATTTGATCAAAACACGAAAAAGTGGCGTTTTAATAAATCTATTATTGAACTTTATGCAAGTTATTTGATTTATTATTGAACTTGATGCAAGTTATTTGATTTATTATTGAACTTGATGCAAGTTATACCACAGCTGCACAGTTATTTTATTTAATATTGAACTTGATGTTATTTTATGTTATTGAGTTTGAATGTATACAACTTGATGTTACTTGATGTTCAATACATTTGAAAATGTTAAGCTTGGCATTAGCGTTCTGCTTGGGCGATGGGGGCAGGTGGGGCTTGAAAACCCCCCCTTGTCCAAAGTGGGGGATGACAAAAAAAGTTTGAGAACCACTGCCTTAAGAGAAGGAAATGCGCCATTGCAGCTCTTTCGGATCCAACACATCTCAGACGGCAAGAGAACTTTCCAATGTCTGGGTCGGCTGTGATTCTACTTTGCGAAAAACTTTGTCCATTTGTCGAAAGGGAAACGACGAGAATGCGGGCTCCCGTGGGTGAGGGAAGACTACGGCAATCAGCGAATGCATTTGGACTGGCAAGGCAGACTATCAGTTATTATCCGCGAAGTATGTCGAGGGATTACTCAACGTCTATTTCTGTACTCCATAGTTATTGTGAAGCCATGAAGTGGTTGCGGCCTTCAAGTACGACCGCCAATTTCAGCCGACAAGCACAGGCAAGATTGCAAGAATGGACAGTGAAGGTAAAATAGTGAGGAGTGTACTGACCAGATATCTAGAGCCCTAGATTGATTGTTGTAACATTTTCTTTATCACATCGTTTACTTCCTCACGTCCATTAAAGATATGATTCATATGTAACGGGTATAAAAAATACTTTATTTATTTAAGTGAAATTCCTGCTAAAATATGTACATTGTTTTGTAATGCAATGAGGTCCGATTGCGCCATCTGCTGGTACCTAAAAATCTGTAAATATGACGGGAAACCGGAAGCTATTAGCAGACTTCCTGCACTCTGCTAATGGTAAGACATGTTCCGATATTGTAAATGACACTAAAGCTAACGTAATGTTCATTGTAAGATACAGTTATTTAACAGCAGTTGAAATGCTATGTTGTGGAATCTCCGTTTTGAATTGGTTGTTGCTCACGTTAGATGTACTACTATTTTGCACTGAAGTCGATATTATTTTCCCCTTATAGACATCGAAACCAGCAGAGGTGCTAACCACATATTGTGTGTATGTGCATTCTGATCACTCATTGCAGGTAATAATTGTTACACTATGTGCGTGTTACGTGTCCGTACGTTCATGTTTAAGTTTGAATTGTCCGACATTTTGGCATGGACACAACGTGGTCTGTCAGTTTCGCTAGTCGCCACCAGAGGGTGCTAAAAGTCCATTTAATGATTGCGTCATGTCACGTCTTGTATTGTATTTTGTACTTTTCTATTTTCTATTTCGTAAATATATAAAAAAAGGATGATGTTGGTTAAAAAAACAAGTTAAAAATATATTGAATTGAATTGATTGTAATACCAGTGAAGATAAAAGCACGTTAAAAGCAATATAAGATGCCACGAAAAAAGTATACTTTTAAAAACCATTGTATTAAGTTACACTTGTAATTGTATTTCATGTATTTGTAAAAATATGAAAATGTTATGTATTTGAGCAGACTTCCTGCACTCTGCTAATGACATCGAAACCAGCAGAGGTGCTAACCACATATTGTGTGTATGTGCATTCTGATCACTCATTGCAGCGTCCTGTCAAGAATCACATCATCCAAACCAGCCTGTGTGTGGATTCTTGACGGGACGGGTACACAGCAGTTACAATGTATGATGGCTCAGGTGTGATTCACTACAATAGTCTTAACAGCTGCTGATGGTGAGGCAAGCAAGGTTTACTGTTCAAAGAAATGTGGCAATAAGCTACATTGAAACAGAGGGTAAGAATACACTTCCAGGCGTAATATATATATAAGCGTATCCCGTTTTCCGCGCATCCGTACGAGGTCGACGGAGGGTAGAGGGGGTCTTAAACGATGGCATTGTATGTGTGTGGACAGGGATAAGGTTAGATGGGATATACCCTGTGTAACCTTAGCCGGCTTAGTATAGAAGCAGCCTAGTCTATCAAAGTAGAACAAGCCTTGATTGATTGATAGATTGATTCAAACTTTTATCAGCAGATTGCACCATACAGTACATATTCCGTACAATCGACCACTAACACCCGAATAAGTTTTTCAACTTGTTTAAGTCGGGGTCTACGTTAATCAATTCATGTTAAACACCCGCAGAGCACAACGACCACTTGATGATCAGCTACAGAAGTGATCTGTCGTCATAATCATGTTATTCTGCTCTTACTCATACTACAAACCTGCTCAGTGGCCTTGTGGTTAGATTGTCCGCCTTGATATCAGTAGGTTGTGAGTTCAAACCCGGGCCGAGTCATACCAAAGTCTATAAAAATGGAACCCATTACCTCCCTGCCTGCGATGAGGTGGCGACTTATCCAGGGTGTACCCCGCCTTCCGCCCGATTGTAGCTGAGATAGGCACCAGCGCCCCCTGCGAACCCAAAGGGGTATAAGCGGTAGAAATGGATGGATGGATGGATACCTCCGTGCTTGGCACTCAGCATCAAGGGTTGGAATAATTATATTAATAATAATTAATCACACAACTTTTATGCTTAAGGGCTGTTGCTTTAATTATTGTCAGTTGTGCTAAAGTGGTATTTTTCTTTGTCTGTGCAAAGTTGGCAATCCAAAAGATTGCAATCCAGTCTAAGTAGTAGTGTCTGTGTCCAGGAACGGCTTACCGACTGCCAAGGCCGAACACCGCCGTGACGCAGACAAACCAGAGACAAGGCGATATCACCAGTGTCAACACATTTACATTTCTCATATATTGTGTCTAACTGGAGCTGTCGATATTAACGCCATTCCCTCAGCGACAGCTTCAGTGATGTAACCAGGGACCTCCCAAATAAATAGAAGAAGCATGTGGGCTAGCTCGGAATCTACATAGTTTGGATCTGTAACGAAAATACAGCCCAAAAAACGTGTCTCCTCAATTGAGTCAAATTTAACTGTCTCTGCATGATTCCTTGCTTCTCGTCTGTTTCGTAGATGTCATCCGTGTTTGAACCTGACAGGAATGGGGGGGTTTGAATCACCAAAATGATTCCCAAGCTGAATCCCCTCACCTCCCAGGGGGTGGAACAAGGGGATGGGTCCAATGTAGAGAGTAATTCCACCACACCTAGTGTGTGTGTGACTATTAGTGGTACTTTAACTTTAGCTCAACATTTATTTTCAAGACGTTACATTACAACACGATGCTTAAAAATATGGATTTGTTTTATCAGTCGTTTTTTTACGGGAGACATCAGTGAGCCAAGTCACTAGTGGCAGTGGGAGATATTTGAGCTCGATGAAGACGTTTCATCAAATTATCTCTTTAAGTAGTGTGCTTAGGAGAGGCTGGCCTGAGTACATTGTTTTATCATCTACACACACACACACACAAATTTAAATCATTTTGCACAATGAACACACATTTGTATGTGACTACTGAGGACCATTTAAAGAAATAATAATAAAGTTCAACTTAGATGTTAAACATGTTTACTTTTCAGTAAACATGTTTTATGTGCCAAAGCTTAAAAATCACTTAGTCATCTTCAGAATGGATATGACTATCATTTAAAAAGGTTTCCCTTGAGGGGACCTGATTTTTTGTCCCCACACCGTCAGAGGTCCCCTAAAGGTGACTGTGTAAACAGAGCGATGTCCCCAATAAGTAAGCATTGCCAGAACACACACACACACACACACACACACACACACACACTGGTTATCATTTGGAATGGGGACCAAGTTTTTGATCAGAACTTGTGGGGACCACTCTTTCGACAGGTTGTGGAGGCATGAAAAAAATAAGGTGAAATGGCCACTGCCCAGTTAGCTCATACACGTCTTTAAATCTCTGGATTGA